>NC_133361.1:38947216-39099908 GCF_049309525.1 Garra rufa | reverse complement strand
TCATAACTAATGAATTTAATTGAATCTATATAACACAACAAAATATGATGCTTTGCTATATTTGTTATTGTCTGTAACTATGCGGAACGTGTGTCGGTATTATCGTGTTTATAAGTGTGCTTGAAGTCACATACAGGTAGGTCTAAACCTGGGGTCCGTTCTTCGTACCTCGCTTACTACATCCAAGATCAAATGACACATCCAAGATCAAATCATCGCGCTAACTATGAGCTCGCTATTCCGGTTCTCCGAACGCACCTGTTGTTGATGATTAGTTTAGCTGGATGAAGTTATTTGAGATCACTGGGTGGCTTAAAAGGGGCTACGTATCGATAGTAGAAACATTGATGGGCAACGCTTTGATTGGTCGGCGAACATGACGAAGGAGCGCGCTCAGTATTTTTCTGCAGCAGAGCAAGAACTCTTGATTGAGGGATTTCAGGAGTTTCAGAGTTTATTTAAAACGCAAGGGAACACTGCAAAGGCTGGAAAAGCAAGGAGAGAGGGCTGGCAAAAAGTAGTGAACACATTAAATGCGTTAATGCTGCCCATGTTACATGTTTTTTCCTTGATATGTTATTTTATTTATATTTTTATTTTTTTATACACTACCGTTCAAAAGTTTGGGGTCAGTAAGACTTGTAATAGTCTTTAAAGAAGTCTCTTATACTCATCAAGGCTGCATTTATTTGATTAAAAATACAGAAAAAACAGTAATATTGCAAAATGTTTTTACAATATAAAATAATGTTTTTTTTTATTATTATTTTAACATACTTTAAAATAGAATTTATTCCTGTGATGAAAAGCTGAATTTTTATCAGCTGTTACTCCAGTCTTAAGTGTCACATGATCCTTCAGAAATCATTCTAATATGCTGATTTGTTATTAGAATGATCAATGTTGGATAATATCAACAGTTGTGCTGCCAAATATTTTTTAGAACCTGTGATATATATATATATATATATAACAATGTAAATTATTTATTATTAATTTTTAATAATTTTTTAATTATTAACTTAATACATCCTTGGTGAATAAAAGTATTAATTTCTTAAAAAAAAAAAAATAATAATAATAAAAATGTACTGACCCCAAACTTTTGAACGGTAGTATATATATATGCTCTTTAACCAATCAGATGTGACTTCACCATTTCAACCAATCATAACCCGCCAGGAGCGCAGCCTAAATCCTGTTTACATGAAATAAACCTGCTCCAGAGCAGGTTTAAGCTTGCGCACCTGTTGCTATGACAGCAAGTCCCGGATGAGCTTCGAAGAACCAAGCGATCCAAGATCACGCAAAATCGTCAACAATCAAATCCAGCTAACTTAGTTAGCGAGGTACGAAGAACGGACCCCAGGTATCTCCAACTCCGGTCATCGTGAGCTACATTCCTGCAGCTCGATGTTTTCCTATGACAGGACACCTTTCTCAAATGAGACATTCTGTACAAGCCTGCTAATTACCCGTTGATTTGAGTCAGGTGTGTTGCATCAGAGAAAAACTAAAACCAGCAAGACAGTAGCTCTCGAGGACTGGAGATCCCATGTCTAAACTGTACAGTAAACAATCTGATGTTTAGACTCCTGTGGAAATCACGTGAAACGAGGTCTAATATAAAAAAAAAAAAAAAAAATATATATATATATATATATATATATATATATATATATATCGTCTGTTCCGTCTGACATTGTGCTAAAATTGGTTTCATCATCAGAAGTTTTGTAGTCAGACATGTTGTCAGTGAGTCGCGCTATCAACAGCTGATCTGAACGTGCGAACTGACAGCAGCGCGGATTGATGGAAACGGAAAGAATATAGTGCCGATTAAAACTGAGGTATGATTTTTGTCAGGAGTGTTTTTTGTGGTGTAAATTAATCAAGCTTTGAAACGCATATATTTTTTTCACGTAAAAACGCACAGTTTTGAGGCCCCGGAAACTAACCGTGACTACTTTCTTGAAAAACTTCCAGCGGCCAGAACTCTGACCAGGGAGGTGAACGCAGTGTGGGTCAGTGTGTATACACTATATTGCTGATAAGGATTGCATACAACTTCATGTCTTAAATGCTCGAACTATCCCTTTAAAGGATTTTAAATGCACGACGTGGGGGCTAACCCCCGACGCGAAGCGGAGGGTGGTTGCCTCCGCGAAGTGCATTTTAAATCCTTTAACGCACGGTAAACCGTTGATTATCCCGCTTATTCCATGGTTATAGACAAATTAAAACTAGGATTGATATTTGCAGCGCAAAATTTGACTGAATGGATAAAAAAGACGTTTTTTTTCGTGAGTTATGACACGCAGCTCTAGCATTCTGGCCGCTTCAAATCAGACTAAATAGTCTGGTAAAATCACATTTATTTGAATGAAATATAGCATTTGTTTCAGTAGATTATCGATCGACCAAGAGAGAGTGTGAATGCAAGAGAGATGACAGTTGTGTGCGTGCGTAACGTTACCTGCCTGCATGCTGTGCGTCTCTCTCTACAAACAACAATTCATTCAAAAACAGCAGTTTTACCACCCCGTTGCTGAGGAATATAATACAGCGATCTAGTATCTAGGCTATTTTAATAAGGATCGCAGGCAAACGCTGACAAGAAGTTTATGTATGTGCGCAGCACAATGCGATCTCCGACCTCCCTCTCTCTCTCTCAATTCAATTCAATTCAGAAAGCTTTATTGGCATGGCAAAAAAGTACATTTTGTATTGCCAAAGCATCACAACACAGAAAATGATTTATAACATTTAGTACACAAAATTATAATAATAGTTCAATTAAATAAAAAAGATAGTATTATATATATTATCTTGGCTAGTTTTTGCAAAAATAATAATACAGATAACATAAAGCAATAATAATAGTGTAAACAAAGATTAATAAATAAAATAAGAAGGATTATATTGCAGAAATCATATATATAAAAAATGGCAAAGAAAAATAAATAAAAATAAACAAACACTGAACTTGAACATTATATGTGTGTGTGTGTGTGTGTGTGTGTGTGTCAGGCTGTGAGTGAGTGTGTGTTTATTGGGTGTTTGCTGGTCTGCTCGTCCCTCAGGATGTGGAGAGATTCTACAAATCTTGCTGCTAAATTGGAGCATTTGGCTTCTTCGCCAAGGATGAATCTGAGTTTTTGGGTTGGGTTACAGGTATTAAATTGGGGAAATATTTTATTAATTTTGGGGTAGTATTGGTCTCGGATATGTTCATATTTTGGGCATTCTGTGAGGAAGTGCAGTTCGGTCTCCGGCACTCCCAGAATGCAGTGCGTGCAGAGTCTGTCCTCCCGGGAGAGCCAGGTCTGTCTGCGCCGGCCCATCTCGATGGCCAGGCTGTGTTCGCTTAGTCTGTACATGGTCAGGGTCTTCCTGAGCTTCACATCACTCACTGTGCTCAGGTAGTTCGCAACAGTGTACTCTCGATTTAGTGCCGAATAACATTCCAGTTTGTGTTGGTTTTGAATGGTGTTGGTCCAATGGGTGATGTACTTGTCTTGTTCTGTGTTGATAATTTGAGCAGGCCGAATGTGTGTGAGTGTGTGTGTGAAAAGGTAGGCCAAGACCTGATCTCTCAAATGATTGAGTATTAGTCGCTAGTCACTTAGCATTAATCACAACAGCTTTCATAAATGTTATCATCAGATTTGTCTACCACACTTTCATTTTCTATATCATTCACATTGACATAGTCTTCTTCAGAGTCATCAGTGTCCACATTAATATAGTCCTGTTCAGAATGATCAGAGTCCACATTAATATAGTCCTCTTCAGAATCATCATGATTCAAGTTTTCACCAAGTTCTATATTTTCATAATCCGCCTCATCATCATCTTCATTTTCATCCTGGGATGTACCTGCATATGTATTAGCTGCACCTATAGACATTGCATAGAAAGGGACATAATTTCAGGAAAATTCTGAGGAAAAAGTGACTTATAAAAGTTCTTATAAAATAATTATTTTATAAAATGTATTGTTACCTTTTGTAAAAGAGCACTTTGAATGAGTTTCCTTGTTCCTTTGCGTTTGTCTTCTCTTCAGCAGGAGGACGACTATGAGGACAGACAATAAGAGCAGCACAGCTGACACTGCAGCACCAATGACAGGAAGCAGGGAGGCTGAGAGAGACACATGTGTTTGAGTTAAACTTTCATTACCAGCAGTACAGCTTGTTTTTAGACTCTTACACATCAGTACCTGTGATAGTGATGAGCAGCAGTTCAGAGGCAGATGAACGGAAGGAGCGTGAGGAGACACTGACTTCATAAACACAACTGTAGTTTCCCTCATGTGAATAATCTGCCTCAGGAAAGAAGAAGGAGGCAGAGTGACTGACAGCTGACTCACTCCTGGTGATGTTTGACCCTCTGAACAGGTGAAAAGAGCCTCCAGGATACTGAGATTCAGTGGAGCAGTTGATAGTGAAACTGTGGCCCCTGGTGATCACTGGCCCCTGAGACCCCTTAACAAACCATCCATCAGGAGCACTGTGTGAAATGTTGGGCTGCTGCAAGTCCACTAGAAAACAAGAAAACATTTATATGGTTACAGAGACTCAAACAATGAAGCTAACTTCTTTAAATAAACTAAAATGACTTCAAGAACTGCATCTTGTCGGAGTCAAAATTTAATCCACAGCCATTTTACAAATGATGCTCAAATGCAAAAATGGGAATCATTACAAAATGAGTTCACTTATGGTACTACTGCATGTAATTTATGATGTATAAACAATGAGACAAGACCGAACACACTCACCCACAGTGATGATAACAGTGTTGCTCAAAGATGACTTGGTGTTGTTTTGGTAAGAGTAACAACAGCTGTAGCTACCCTGATGTGAGATGTTTACATCAAAAAGGTTGAAAGTCACACTAGATACATGTTTCTGAGAGGATACGGATGAACCGTTTCTGAGGAGCTGGAATTGAGCACTAGCATTGCATCTTGGTTTAGGTGTTGTGCATCTGAACTGGATATTTTCTCCACAAGAAACAACTGCATGTGTGGAGCTCAGGGAAAGGGTCGGCACCTGCAGCTCACCTGCAAAACAAATATGTATTTATTTTAAATAATTTGTTAAGACTGTGTAAAAGCATAAAATTCTTGAAGTGTAATGTAATTTCTATTGCTCATTTCCCCCAAAATAATGTATTACAATGCTTAGTATTAGACTTACCTGAACAAAAGAATTTCTGTAGGTCATTTCCCTCCAAAATAGTGCTTTAAGATGCTAAACATTTGACTTACCTGAACAAACAACACCAGCATCTTCCCCATGATTACAGTTATGTGATCCTAATCCACTGTGTGAACATTGTGTGAGGTTTCCTTCACTTCCTGAGCATTCAACATCATCCAGCCAGATTGATCCACTGCCTTGACCAAAGGTGGCTCTATGAGGTGCACTGATGGCTGATCCACACTGTAACTGTCTGCACACCACAGCAGCATCATTCATGTCCCAGTTATCATCACACACGGTTCCCCATGTGCCATTATAACGGATCTCCACTCTTCCACAGCATGAATCAGAACCATTGACCAACCTTATGTCTGACAGATGGCATTAAAAATTAAAGTTCAATGTGATTGAAAATGAGTTATTTTTGGTATGCTGTAAGTATTTTATATATGTTTGACACTGTTGAGAGCAAAGCACCAAACATGCGTAGCCCCTATTATTTTCAGATGTTTTCTTATAATTATAATTACTTGAAGCCAAACACTTAAGATTTATGTTGTTTTAGTTGCAAGCAAATAGCACATTTTCAAATCACTTAGCTCTAATGTTTAGATAACCAAATCTAAAGCGAGTAAAAATTTAACCTAAGAAAATACTGCATAAAATATCAAGGTGAACAGCAAAAGCATAATTTGAAAACATATGTACTTTTATCTAAGCAGATGACACCTGCATCTTCACCATGACCACAGTTATGCGATCCAAATGAAGGATGTGAGCACTGTGTGAGCGATGATTCATGTCCTGAACATCTCAAATCATCCAACCAGATCTGACCACTTCCCTGGCCAAAATGAGCACTGCCATGTACACTATCAGCTCTTCCACATCTCAACTGTCTGCACACCACAGCAGCATCATTAATGTCCCAGTCGTCATCACACACTGTCCCCCATTGGCCATTATAAAGGATCTCCACTCTTCCAGAGCAGTCATTAGTACCATTCACCAGTCTGATACTATAATCTCCTAAAAAACAAAATAACTACATTATAATACAATTAACATCTGACAGTTAGAATAAAATCTGTGTTTTAAATGTGTGAATTACATTACTTACCAGTCACAGAAATCAGAGCACTGGCTGTTGAGATGAAAAACAGGCACATTTAAACATGTAGACTTATAATTAGATATGATTTACCAAATAAAAACCTTTAAAAAATTAAGATAACAACAGTTGACAGGACAAAACAATAATAATATGCCAAAGAGCATGAACATTAGTTCTAGGAACTTTGCAAAGGTCTCTTAAGTGCAAAAGCATTTTGGTTGGAAAATTTGTCCGACTTTGATCAGCAAAACGAGCCACCTAGGTCAGGCACTGTAGTTGCTCAAAATCGGCTGAGAGAGCCTTTAAAACGACACTCTTTATTCTCATTGGTCAGATTCTGTGATGACAAGAACAACACGTGTTTCAGGTTTACTCTAACAATTCAATTCCAATAATGCTCACAAATCTGTGTTTTTATAACAGCTAAATCTTTTTTGAATAGTATATTTATATGTAACTTCATTCTTGAACAGATGGCTCTGTATTAAGCAGTATATAAAAAGTTGTTCTTTTGCACATGAAAACATTTCTGAAAAACATGATGTCTGTGTATTTGACACATATTGCATTTATTTCCACCAGCTGGTGGCAGTCTAGTGTAAAAGCCTATTCACAAGGCAGGAATACATGAGGATCAAGGGAATCACATGACAGGAACATGAAACATAACCTGAACAAGAAACAAAACCCCCAAACCAGTGTGACATATCCCCTCCTCTAAGGGCGGCTCTGGAAGCCATTATTTAACACCCACCCCAACCCAAACAAAACTCGAAAAGTCCAGGAGGGTGGTGAAGTGGACGCAGAACAGGGGTGGGATGGAGGACCAGGCCCATGCAGGGGAACAGGATCAGAATCATGGCATAGACCAGGGGTGGGCAAACATTTTGACTTGAGGGCCACATCAAATTTTCCACATAAAGTGGGAGGCCGCTAGCCTGGAAAAATCCAGACCCTAATCTATTAAGATTAAGGGTCTGGGATCGAGCAATGAAAACTGCCTAACTCGAGGGGCGGCACCAAGCATGCATTTGAAACTCTAACTGCACGCAATTGGATAACGCCACGACCAATCACAACAATACACGCTTAGCTACCCAGCAGAGCTTAATGATGTTTCATTAACAAAGTTCGGGAGAAGCGCGTCAGATGCTTAACGTAAACATCACAAGTCAATGAGCCCCATAGGTTTAAATACAGCTGACTCACCTCAATTCACTCGATGGTTTATCAGTAAACCTCCACCACCCCATCTCATCACTCCGAGTTCTCTCTACTCCTATTGGGGGGTAACGTACTCTGGGTTCGGGCCACTCCAGAGTTTGGAGCCCTTCACCGGACAGCACGCCAAACATGCACTACTATTCTCCGGCTAATTATATGTAAGTGTGAACTCGTGAACTGATAGATTAAACTCTTGCCGTATCCAGTCGGCAAAACAGCAAAAACGTCCTTCTTGCAAAGGAACGATTCGAGTTTTCGGTTTTCTGTTCCTCTTTTATATGGAAAGCCAAGTCTAACTCGTTCATTGTAGCGGCCAAAGCCGTTTCAAACAACTTGTTGTTCATCTGTAGCGACAGAAAAGTTTGATTCGGACGTCGCAGTGCTGTCATCATCAGCTTAGCTCACCTCTGGCCCGCCTACATCAGATACACCGATTTGATTGGTTCCCACAATTGCTTACAGATTGCAGTAACCTGCATCATTGCTCGATGCCAGAGTGTCTTGCAGAGACAATTCAAATTGTGCTCTCGCGAGACCTCTGGATTTCCAGGGTAGGAGGCCGCAAAATTAGGTTATGACAAATAAAGCTTTTAATTGTATGTTTTAATTCAAATTGACACTCACTTACTACTGTACTGTAGCCTATGTATACTTGTACATACATGGCAGTCGATTGATGTATAAGACACATTTGATCATTTAATTTAGAAATAATGTAAAATAAATGAAACGTTTACAAACATTAGAAACAGTGTTCAGAACAGAAAAAGGAACAAAAATATAAGCAAAAAACAAACACAAATTCACTGTAAGCCTTTCTCATTCATCACCAATCCTAATGTGTGCAGTTTGCGCTTGAGCTTGATTGCTTTATAAATCACAGTGGAAATCGCAGCACGTTTCAGATGATAAAAACACGATTTATAATCCAGAAAATACAGTACTGTATCCATTTTCATAAAAATGTGAGGAAGAAAGCATATTTTTGCCAGATAAAAAGTCAAATTATTTCCATGTTTTCCCCACGTAATTACAGTGCCTGCGAGCAGGAGGATAACACTGGCATTTGTTCTCTTACTGGAAAGTCTACAGACACAAGTAACTTATTTATAATTGGGGCAGTTTTGTAGGGTGTATATTTTGACTTTTTATTTTGCATTTACTGTGTGGCTTGGACGCGGCATTCATTAAATCTAGACTAGGCGTCTATCTTTAGCGAAGCAGCGCAGAGAACCAGGTTGAAACGAGTTCGCCAGCCACGGCGTGACTACAGTGGCCGCGTCGGAGCGGTGTGATGGTTTAAGGTCCCGATCACACAAATGCGTTTTTTAGGTCTGAAAATTCAAGGTGCACCGCACTGCCTTTTCTGGTGACTTTTAAAATAGAGCAGTGTGCTGCCTTTTTTTATGTTGCTAGGCATAAAACAGCTGTCCTGTCAGTCAAATCAAAGGATTATAGCACGAGCGCTCTAAAATCTTTTGTTTTTGTTGTTAGGTAAACTGTCATATTAGCAGAAACCTTAAAAAAAATACAGCTCCGGGTTACCCGCGACAGACACTAAAAGTTTCTCCTCCGTTATTGCAGTCTCAGGACTTTCTAAGCAACGGTAAACTTTCGTCACCAAAACAGAAGGCCGCCTCTCCATTCATTCGATTGGACAATGCTCAGAGTTGCTTTTTTTTCCAACTTCAGGCACTCAGAGCGCTCCTGCAAAAATGCAGCAGGCAGTTAAAACGCGAAGTGCTCGGGGCGCATAAGCAGCGCACAGAACGCTCACTGCCAACAAAAAACTTGTTCCGTCTGATCAGGACCTAAATCAGGGGTAATATACTGTACTACAGGCTACAGTGCCATCTACTGGATTTTACTGATATTGCTTCAAATTAGCCATTTTGGAACAACTGCCCACCAAGTTTTCCCACCTCTGCAGATTATATAATAATTAAAAAAATCCCTTGCGGGCCGCCATAGGACTGATAGCAGGCCGCAGATGGCCCGTGGGCTGTAGTTTGGACACCCCTGGCATAGACCATGAAGTAGTGGGGAAGATCATGGGCCATGGAGCAGTAGAGGATCTGGACTGTGGAGCAAGGGCAAGTCTAGACTGTGGAGCAGAGGTGGGCCTGGACCATGAAGAACTGGAGCACTTGGGTCATGGAGCAGAGGCAGACTTGAAATGTGGAGCAATGCCGGGCCTCGGTATCGTTAACTGTTAGAGGACAAGCAGAGAGTTCATGGACGGCCTCCTTGGCCATGATAGGACAGACCGTGAGTTTGTGGATGGCCTCCTTGGCCATGATAGGACAGACCGTGAGTTTGTGGATGGCCTCCTTGGCCATGACAGGTTAAGCAGAGAGTTCATGGACGACCTACATGGCCGTGACAGGACAGACAAAGAGTTTAGAAGTGGGTGCCACCGCCTTAGGAGGTTCTGCAGCAAAAGCCACTACTTTGAGACTTTCTGCAGTGGATGCCGCCTCCTCGGGAGGTTCTGCAACAGACTTAAGGACTTGAGCAGGCTCTGGAGCAAATTCATGAACTTGAGCAAGCTCTGAATCTGATTCATGGACAGGAGAGGCCTCTGGAGTGCAGGGTGCAGCCCTCACGGGCAGTGCAGCAGACAGTGGGATGCCCGCCAGGTTTGAGAGCTCAGAGACCACTGGGATGCCAGCTGCTTGCACTAACACCAGAGGCGGGTCCATAACACTGGCAATCAGTCTTGTCAGTCCTAGCCCAAGCTCTGCATCCGCAGGAGCTTGGGTATTATAGCCCAATTAAATCCTTTATTCAAATTGTGAATAGCAGAGTTATATTGATAAAACCTTCACAGATATATAAATAAAGAAAAAATATTCAGAACATGCTTGTCCAAATTGGTATAAAAATACAATTAAGTGTTAAATAGTTAACTGTGTCAGACATGAAAACTACACTAGTCATAGTCTAGGAAAATAACACATATACTAAAGTTCTGTTATTTTTTGTTTATATAGTTTTTAGTAAAAACAAATGGGACCTTGTTGTTTGCAACTATGGCAACGATACGGTGGCCGAGAGAGTTCATGGAATGTACAACATTACAGTGAAACGAAATATTATATCAAACAGCATTGCCTCTTTTTCATTTCATTTAACATTAAACATATTAATAGCGACACCCTGCCCCACTCTGACCTAAACTTATCTCCTTGCTCATTTATGACCCCCTTCTTCCCTTTGACTTCTCCGCCTCTCTCTCTCACACTTTCCCCCCTAAAAGTTTCCACTGAAAGTCACTAAGAATATCCATTTGCAACATATGTTGTATCTTGTGAATATATCATATATACCTTCATGTTTGGTATCGTTCAAAAGATCTCTGTGTGATTGGTAGAATGGTCTCAGTTTCACAGCAGTCACTTATATTGTGAGAAAGATTAAACATTTTTATAGAATTGGGTTTTCCCCATAGGGTCCGGTGAAAATTTCCAGCAAGGTGTGACCCTGGTTCACAAGATCTCCTGATAAACCAAAAGGTCTTTGTGTTTCTACAACTGATCAGAAGATTCATTTGTTTCTGGTCTGGGTATATAAGGGAAGTAACAAAACACTACGGGGGGATTCTGTATTCAGATAGATGTATTTATCTAAACTGAAACTAAATTGGATTCTCATTGTCTCATTGTGTAACTGGCATTATAAATTTTTTACCTGACAAATAAAATATTATATCTGATTCATTATAGACTCATTATGAAATCATTATGACCAGTAAATTGTGAGAAGGCTTTTGTTCCCGCAAATATACAGCCAGGATAGAACAAACTGAAGGCTCATAAATGAATGTAGCAGTAGGCATGTCATCTGAGACCTCTTGATTTCTCCTCTTGATGGTAACAAGTTGTGCTGAAAAAGACTAAATAAACTAGACTTTTTGTGAAAAGCAAGCAGTAGGCGGGTAACAAAAAGGGTATTAGTCACCTACAACCTCTGAATAAAATCAGGCTGGCAAATTTATATTTGTGAGATCGGTGCTCCGGCCGACGCCAGACTCAAATGAGACATTAGGTCCCCAATGAACGAATAATTGAAATTATAACGAGTCTAGAATAATCAAAATTTTAAATTTATTCTAAATCCATATTTGTGATCAGCTTTTGATTAGAAATACAGCCTAAAATTGATGATCACTTGAAATTGGAGTCAGATTAATACAAGGCTAGATTAAAATTGAAACAAAATCTTGATAAATCAGGTGAACTTTGCAGAAGCACTGTGAAAAGGCCAAACATGCATTAAACCTTCAACCAGGTTGCTGGACTCCGCCTTTGGTTCTGCGAGTGGATCCTTACACTGCTAAGGAAAAATTCATTTTTGCCCCAGGCAGTTGTGAATGTATGGGTTCATTTAACCCCACACGGAAAATGTCCTTTATAGGGCCATGTCATTAAAATCCACTGGTTAGCAGAGTCCACAAAAGTCTTGAACATAATCCTCATAATGGCCTTGATGAAGGCACAACAAAGAAACTGCTGGGTTCATATTTAGGGTCAAGTATTTTGTAACAAGCAGTTTACTAAAGGAGAGTAATAGATGAACCCAAGCAGATGAGTAGATGAACATAAAACCATGACTTGACTTGGCAAAGAAGAGCATAAGCATGGACAAAACTTACCAAACAGCAGTTAAATACCAAACAATACAGGTCACGTGACACAAACCAACCAATGGGGAACAAGACACATGACTAAAATAACTAGGGCTGCCCTCGACCAAAGATTTTTCTGGTCGACTAGTAGTCGTTCATTTCAAGCATTTATTAATAAACCATTTAAATCATTATAACAAGCCTTTAATTGCCTATATATAGCTTAAGCGCTCAAACACATGCATAAAGCTTTCCACAGCACACTGGCAGAAGCTAATGAGTATGAATGTGTCAGGAAGAAAAGGTAAGCTGCATTAACATTTTAATGATGTACTGATACACTATTGCTTTATTTTTTTTCGTCTTAAAACCACAGTCACACTAGACTTTGAGCATGCAAAACTCCCTCGGATCCTGCAACAGTCGTGATATGACATCATGCTCTGCAGCGTCTTTTTAAAAAGCTAAATTAATGCATGACAAATAATAACACATCTAAACTGTAAAAACATACACTCTACTGCACTTTCCCGCAGAACTGCAGTTTTAAATTTATGTTCTTTTCATTCAGCTACGAGGTCATGCTGTGATGTATCGATCTGCTGTTTGTCACACGGTATCAGAGTCAGGTCAGAGTTCACCAAGCTTGAAATTTGGAAATGCGAAACTTTTTGCACGAGCTTGCGTTTCCAGTCTGATGCAGTCCCATATGTATAAATGGAAGTCAATGGAATGAAAAATCTAGTGTGACCGGCGCTTAAGAAATAAAGTTGGCGACACTGAAGTCATCTCCGCAGTTGGGTAGTGATGCACCTGTTTGCATGTTTCATATGGATTACATAATCTGAGAATATTTGTTTTCTATTTGAATTAGTTCATTTGAAAATAGACATTTCACTCTCAAAAGATATGTTTTCATGTCTGTAAGAAAGCGCATCCTGTTTGCTTTCATTTTTTCTTTACAGGTTGGAAAGATGTATTACTCTTATCTGACCAAAAATTTAAGAATATTTTAATAGCAAGTTACTGCACCGACGCCTCCTTCGATCATGCAGTGAGCGCAGTATTGTTCATCTTCCACACTCCACACATAGACGCAAATGTAGATCAGGATTTTTTTTCAGTGTAAATTATTTAATTTGATAACGTATAACAATATTTATATTATTGTAATAGAATTTATAGATCAAATGTAAGAAAAATTAAGTATTAATGAAGTTAGGGTAAAAATGCCCTCTATAAAGGTAAAAAATGCCCTTGAATTAAGTATAAAAAAACATGCAAATTCATGTCACATCTGATTGAACATTGCTTCAGAATAAATCATATTTGCAAATAAAAAGGAAAAATCATAAAAGTTAAAAGTTGTTTAGCGCAGTCAACTTGAATGTCTTTTTTAAAATAAGTCATGTCAACCCAAGCAAATACAGATAAATCGATGATTATCATTAAAGTTAAAGTTAATTCCTGGTATTAGCAAGTTGTTTCAAGTCAGTTTCATAAAAAAAGTGTAAAAGCTTTAGTGAAAATCTGAGCAATGATGGCACAATGATAACTGTTTTAATATTACTCTGATATTAACATATTGACATTCATTATGATATTTTAATCTTTAATCTCCGTCTTTTATAAAAAATAGAAAATGCAAATGAACTGAAAACTGAATTTACCCAATATCAAAGTGAGAAGCGAAGGTCTTGGCATTGCGATGCTTGTGTTCTTTCAAAATGAGCATTAATTAAGAGTTTACTTCCTTATAAGTGAGAGAGCTGATGATGCTTTGGTAAGAACGGAAATGTACAGACTCTTAAAACAAATGTGTTAAAAACAACACATAACGGGGTTAATTCAACATATGTTCTGAGTGCGCTCAGGGGCAACACTTATTGAGTTAAATTCAACACAGAATATGTGTTAAAAATTGTGTCACTTATTGTGTCACTTTAGTAAACACATTAATATGATGTTTTTGGTACATGTCTTACATGTTTCTGAGCTTTTTTTAAAGTTTTAAAATAAAAGATCTGCTAACAATTTAAATATTTTATTATAAAATTACACAGCTACATGGCCGGCAGCCATACTCATAGCCCAAGACTAGTCACCCACTGAAGCTAAGCAGGGTTGAGCCTGGTCAGTACCTGGATGGGAGACCTCCTGGGAAAAGTAGGTTGCTGCTGGAAGAGGTGCTACTGAGGCCAGCAGGGGGTACTCACCCTGTGGTCTGTGTGGGTCCTAGCACCCCAGTATAGTAAAAAGCACCGTCCTTCGGATGAAACGTTAAACAGAGGTCCTGACTCTCTGTGGTCATTAAAAATCCCAGGATGTCTTTCGAAAAGAGTAGAGGTGTGACCTCAGCATCCTGGCCTCTGACCATCGTACCTCCTAATCATCCCCATATTTACTGATTAGTTTCATCACTCGGTCTCCTCTCCACCTGTAAGCTGCTGTGTGATGGGCGTTCTGGCGCACTATAGCTGCCGTCCCATCGTTCAGGTGGATGCAGCACAACTTTTTAACCTCAAATGCTCATCTTGTCTAGCTCTGCGATGTGCATGGGTACTCTGTGTACTCTAGTTCAAGACAGTTAGGGTAGGTCGAAAAAATCCCTTCTCATTTTCTCCTCCAACTTCAAAATCGCCCTACATCGCTGTTTTACATTTTTTTGTAAAGGGAGTTTGACCTTTGCATGTTCACTTTGTAAACACACACACACACAAAAATCGCAAAACAATAAAAAATGGAATCTTCAAGCATTGAGATTTTGTTGTCCACTTTCTTCTTGAGGCTCTGAACTGTCAAAACACCTCTCAAAATGCTTGCTACGGATGCAAAAAAGCAAACCTGATCAGAATTTTTTTATGACGGATGAAAATTTCGGAAGCAGTGTGCAAAGTGACCAATCCTAAGTGGCGACGTCACATCACGCATTCTGCTGGCACAGATCTCGAGTGGAAACATAACTAAAAACCATTCCAGAAAACCAGAAAGGTAGCTGTGCTGCTCTAATTGGCATTAATCTGCTCCTTTCAGACACTGCAACTACACCATTATTATGGTAAAATGCATGTTTCTTCAATGACGGAAATGTGGTAAAACTAATGTTCTTCTTTTATCTCGTAACAAAGGGAAATGACAAAGAACCAACATAATTATTTCTGCAACAAAATCGAAACTGTTTAACTGTGAGATATGAGATATATAGTACTTGGAAATGAAGTTGTGAAATGCTGTACTTGCTGTGTTGATTCTAAGAATAGCTTGGTTAGAACGGATTAAGCTGTGAGAAAGATTTAAGGAAGTGTCATTTAATACAAGCACAGATAAAACATCTTGTTGTGCAGCATACAAGCAGATGTTAAGCTGTTTGTTTAAACTTGAAATTAATTATTTAGGTTCTGTGGCACTTTTAGCTATAAACAGGTGAGCAGTTGTGACAGAAGGCATATAGCGCAAAATGACAGTGAAAACTTATTAGTGTGTATGTATACTACTCATATTTTAGTAATTAAATAGTTTTAAAGGTCAAACCCCCAGACAACATCACGTCCATTCCATTGCTGAACTACAACACAAAGTCGAGAAAACGCTGTTCATTCGATGGATGTCAGGAAACTACATCATTACACAGGCTTCCGAACAACATTAATATAAGAGACCAGTGGCACGTCAGCTTCAGCCTCTTTCACACAGCCATTGTTTGATTTGGTTCATTCACTAAGTAATTTTCGAAATCTCTGCGTGCTTTATACACAACCCGTAAAGACATGTAATGTGACGCCTACGTTGCACTAAACTGAAAGTGCCGAACGATAGTCAGTTTTCACATATTTTTACGTTGAGAAGAGTCGCGCGATAACGTCCATCATCACTACAACACAGCCTTTATGGCATTGGTTCTGGCTTTTGTTCACACAGCGCTCGTTCCGGGACTAATCCCAGCAACGTTACTAGTTTCCCAAACCGGGATCGTTTCTGGAACTTTCGGGCAATTTTCCAGAAACAACACACAGTGTGAAAGAGGCTTTACTAAAGCAATAGTTACATAGCTTACTGCAATCGTAGCTTACAAAAAACATTAATTACTATAGCTTCTCAGCGCAAATCAGACAATTCAGGAGATTCGATTAGAAGTTAAAACGCTTCTACAGACTCAAATTCCACAAATTCCTCCATGACCAGACCCCTGTCTTAAAATTTGTCATTTGACACCCTAATGCCAGCCAGCTGAAGCAAACCTAACCAGCTAGGAATTTGCAACATTAACACAAATTGTGCAAAAGGCGATAGAGAGAATGTCAGAGCGCAGTCACGCAAGCCAAATAAGGACTCTTATTATGAAAGCGCGCATAGCGCAGATGAGAGGAAGAGACGCTATTCATTATACACAGTTCGTCAGACTGCCTCAGTCACTGCTCACGATCGGGTTTTCTGCATAACGGGCGTTGGAGACGGGCATCTAGTTAATATCAGACCCATTTGAATGTATCTTGTGTTGTGTGCGTCCTATATGAGTGAGTACAAATAATCAGTAACAGATTGATGCTTGCTTCATCAGTGACGCAGTTGTTAGCTTTTCAATGCTGCATGATAATGCTGTCATTTACGTGCTGTTTTTGTAACATCTCTGTTGTATTACAATGTTCTAAGTTATAATGTTTATAATGCTATAAGTCATGTGGATAAATAATGAGTGTAGATGCACTATATTCAAAGTTATACATTGTTACTGTTAGAGGGGAGCAGCCTATAGCTGTATAATAATACTTGTAATGGTGGTTTAATTATAATCTTGCTTTGTTTCTTTCAGAGAAACCACACACCCTCCACCACAATTATACATTTCATACTTAAACTGATAAACACTCAACCCTCTCACGAAGACAAGACTAATTGGAGACTGTGCTTAAGTTCCCTTTCTAGCCAGCTCTGTCACCTAACCCATTTCATGTCCACTGTAGTTCAGGCTTATTGGTCCACATCCTGTTAGTATACACGGACTGATGTGCATGTAAAAGCTGTCTCCTCCCTCTGAGTTGATCAAAACTGCATATGTGGGAATAAACCTGTTCAAACTGATACATCTCTCTGTGGTGTTTTAACCGACACCCCTGGTTCACTGCGATTCAAGCTAGCCCTAACAGTATCAGGTAGCTCTTCGCTACATTTTGTGGTCCTTCGAGCCGGATCGTAGTTGTGCTGGGAGTATGCAACAGAGTGATGAAGCATCGTGGGCCCCCTCCACTCGACCAAAACGTCAGTTGAGACAGCCATCCTATCTGAAGGATTATGAGGTCAGTGCAGTGAGACCGAGGACACGTGGACCATCATGTGCCAGCCCGGCACCACCCCTGCCTAGAGAGGAAGATCAGGGATCACAGCCTCATGTAACATGGAGTACACATGACGATTATTTACCGAGCTTAGAGGAGAGCTACGACGAAACCAGCCAAGGATGGCGACGTACCCCACCGACCTACACTGAGGAGGGAGCTGAGCCAAGCTGGCTACACAGTAAGAGTGTGCAGTACAGTTCCGCCTCACCTTATGACACTAGAAGTGAATGGCGTGAGCTATCAACCTCAGCCAGTGGGGAAAGAGCAATGCAGCATGATCAGGTCTTAGAGCATTGGCCAATGCCTCCCATTCTATCACCAGATGATTCAAGAGTGCCAGAGGAAGAGGATGGAGATGATGAGCTGCCTCCTCCGCCATGGCCTGCTTCTGACTACCCTCCCAGGTCAGCAGCTGTCGATGGGCATCGAGTGGTCATTGCAATAGACCAAATGATGAGCGAGTTACAACTCATGAGGGACAGTATGACGTCCAGCATTACGTCCCACACTCGTCCACATTCAACACCTCGGAACTTGAATCCCCCTCTGCCTAGACGAGGTCCTGAACAGTCTGATGTCTGGTCCCCAATCTCGAGACCAATACTCCGTCCGCCAATACCACGACCGCAGCCCAGAATGTATCACACCGATGCGGGGTCCTCAACTCAGCACTCAGCCAGGCCTGATATGAGCCGACCCTATTCCGCCCGAGATGGGCACTTCTCGCCAGTATCTGCGGCTCAGGGAGTAGGGGACTATAGGGGGCCAACTCCGAAAATTCCTCTGTTTGTCCGGAACGACCCAATGGAGTTCTCTCGGCTAAAATTAGCACTGTCAAATCTGCTACCTGCAGATGCTCCAGAGCTCTTCAAGTATCAGATTCTGGTAGATCATGTAAAACTTGAAGAGGCCTGTCTCATTGCTGATTCTCTTATTAACTCCCCTAGGCCATACACGGACACCATGGCGGCCTTAAACGAGAAGTTTGGTCAGCCACACCATGTAGCCTTGAAGCGGATTGCTGCTGTGATGGATTCGCCTGAGATTAAGAGAGGAGATATAGCAGCCTTTGAGAGGTTTTCCTTGCATGTACAGTCACTTGTAGGTATGCTACAGACGCTAGGCCCAGATGGAGACGTCGAGCTGAAATGTGGCTCACATGTGGCCCGTCTCCTCACCAAACTTCCAATCGAGCTGAGAGCGAACTTCAGGCGTCAGATGTTCCACCGTCCTGGACACACTCATACGCTACTCGACCTGGCGGAATGGCTTCGATATGAGTCATGGTGCCAAGGTTATGACAATCCTTCAGACATCCGAACTCCAGGCCCGTCCGGCTACCGAGCTGAGAAACGATGGAGCAAGCCCATAGCTACGGTTCTACATGGGACAGAGAGCTATACATCCAACCAAGCAACCAGACGAGAAGGTCAAAGTTCCTCCGCACCAGGACGGAAGGGAAGGGTAAAACCGTACTGTCCGTATTGTGAGGGTACAGAGCATTTCCTCAACAAGTGTCCTGCTATTCAGAAATTGACCCGAGAGGAGGTCATAGAGTGGATCAAAGTCAACAAGAGGTGCTGGAGATGTGGGAGAGCCCATCAAGCAGCCCAATGTGACCTCAAGAAGCTCTGTGATGTGTGCCAAGGGAAGCATCTAAGGGTACTGCATGATGCCAATGTACGCCCCAAGGCTGAGCAACCGAAAGCTGAAAGCTGTCTGGTAAGCACCAGTACAGAAGTCCTTTACCTGGACAGACCATCATCCCATTCGCGCGTTCTCTTAAAGGTTGTTAGAGTTCTTCTGCGAAACAAAGACAGGACACTAGACACTTATGCGATTTTGGATGATGGATCAGAGCGAACAATGCTCCTCCCCGAAGCAGTTGAGAAACTGGGACTGCATAAGAAGCCCGAAGAACTCGCTCTCCGCACAATTCGACAGGAAGTCCAAACCCTGAAGGGAGCCGCTGTCTCGTTCAGAATCTCATCACCGACTAATCCCAAGAGAATCTTCCGTATTGCAGAGGCCTTTACCTCAGAACGTTTGAGTCTTGCGGACCACTCCTACCCCATCGCCAACTTAAAGAGGAGGTACAAGCACCTGGCAGACCTCCCCCTTGAGCCATTTGAACACGCCAAGCCGCTCGTGTTGATAGGTGCAGATTACCCCCATTTACTTACCCCTGTTGAACCGGTGAGACTGGGACCTCCGGGGGGACCGGCAGCCATTCGCACAAGACTGGGATGGACACTTCAGGGACCTGCGCATCTTACCCAATGGGCCTTAGGTACCCGTCAGTGCCTCTTCACAAGTGTCTCATCTCAGATGACAGAGCTGATGCAAAACGTGGAAAAGCTCTGGAAGACGGACATCCTGCCATATCAGAGTAACAAACTAGCTGTGCGGTCGAAGCAGGATAAGGAAGCGCTGGAGCTCCTGGAGGCCAGGACGAGGCGAGTACAGGTTGGTGACATCCTTAGATATGCCACGCCCTTACTTAGAAAGCAAGGCGTCCCCCCCCTCAGAGCTCCCAAAGAAGCCGTCCTACCCAGTCTCAGGAGTCTAGAGAGACGCTTAGCCCGAGACCCTCTCCAAGCTGAAGAGTACTGCGGAGCAATTCGGAAGCTGGTGGAAGCAGGAGCGGTCAGAAGAATCGGCCCAAACGAAGCCTCAACCACTGATGAGTCGTGGTACATACCGCACCATTTGGTGAGTCATAACGGGAAGAATCGTTTAGTCTTCAATTGCTCTTTCCAATTCCAGGGTCGAAGCCTTAATGACTCCCTCCTTCCCGGACCAACACTGGGGGCCTCTCTGCTGGGAGTTTTATTGCGTTTCAGGGAACATGCGGTGGCAGTCAGTGGAGACATCAGAGGCATGTTCCACCAGGTCCAGCTCTTGCCAGAGGACCAGCCGCTCCTCAGGTTCATATGGAGGGACATGAAGCGTGATAACCCACCTGACGTCTTCCAGTGGCAGGTCCTACCCTTTGGCACTGCGTGCTCACCGTGCTGTGCCACCTTTGCCCTCCAGAGGCATGCAAGAGAGCATGGTGGGCCAGGAGAAGGAGTTCAGCACTCTGTGGAGCGCTGTTTTTACGTGGATAACTGCCTCCAGAGTGTGCATACTGAGAATGAGGCTAAAGAATTGGTGGACCGGCTCAGGATGGTACTAGCTTCAGGAGGGTTTGAGCTCAGACAGTGGGCCTGTAACATACCAGATGTACTCCGGCATCTACCTGGGGAGGCGAGATCTGATAGCATGGAGCAGTGGCTTTCACATGATGAACCGGGCATGTCGGAACCAGCCCTTGGTCTCAGCTGGCACTGGGGATCGGACACCTTAAGCTACAAGAGCAGACCTCTGGAGTATGGAGCTTTGACAATGAGAAATGTCTATAAGGTACTGGCCCGACAATATGACCCCCTGGGGTTCATTTCACCTTACACGACACGTGCCAGGCTTATCGTCCAGAGCATGTGGGACAAGCCTCGTGATTGGGATGACCCATGTATTCCCCAAGATCTGCAGAAGTCATGGAAGGAATGGGAATCCGAGTTACACCTGCTGCCACACCTCTCCTTGCCCCGATCCTATGCTCCAGGCCTTACTGAACAGATGGTTGTTTCCAGGCAGATCCATGTTTTCAGCGACGCGTCCGAACGGATTTATGGCGCAGTTTCCTACCTCAGAACTGAAGACGTCCAGGGACAAGTGCATCTAGCATTCCTTGCAGCTAGGTCCAGGGTAGCGCCCCGGCGGCAACATTCCATTCCCCGCCTCGAGCTTTGCGGTGCGTTGACTGCTGCCCAATTGGCAACGACGATCAAAAGAGAGCTAACGGTGAAGACAGATAAGACCATCCTTTGGAGTGACTCAACGACAGTGTTAACCT
This sequence comes from Garra rufa, assembly GCF_049309525.1. Lineage (NCBI taxonomy): Eukaryota > Metazoa > Chordata > Actinopteri > Cypriniformes > Cyprinidae > Garra > Garra rufa. The sequence goes on along the minus strand of NC_133361.1, from coordinate 39,078,499 downwards.
GGTTGCAGTCTGAGTCATGCCGTTTCAAGGTCTTCGTGGGCACCCGTGTTGCGGAGATCCAGGAGCTTACGACAGAGTGTACCTGGCGCTATGTTGACTCCGTGCAGAACCCGGCCGATGATGTTACTCGGGGGAAGACCTTGGCAGAATTAGCCCTACCTAATCGTTGGAGCCAAGGGCCCTCTTTCCTCCTCAAGGGACCTACTGAATGGCCAGTCTCACCTGGAGCAACCCCAGAACAGGATATCACAGAGTATAAGAAGACAGCTTTGTGTGGAGTGATATCCCGAGCAGACAGACAGGAGGCTCACGAAGGGCAGCCGTACCTGTCTTGGAAGAATATGGTCGAAGCCGAAGTGCGGGAGATGCATGGGGCGGCAGACCAAGATGAACCCTTGACCGCGGAGGACTATCGACAGGCGGAGATGACAATCTTCAAAAGAGTCCAATTTGAATGCTTTCCAGAAGATTTGCGTCATCTTAGAGCAGGAAAGGCTGTACTTCGTAGTAGTCGTCTCCTTACCCTATCCCCGGAGCTTGACTCTAGTGAGGGAGTTATACGGGTGGGAGGGAGGCTCAGACGTGCTGAATGGCTAGACCCCGCCTTTAAGCATCCCATTGTCCTGGACCCCGCACATCCCGCGACAAAACTCCTTATCCAGGACTATGATGCTCGCCTCTGTCATCCGGGCCCTGAACGTGTATTTGCCGAGATGCGACGGATTTTTTGGATCCTCCGTGGAAGGGAGGCCATAAGGAGGGTGCAACACCAATGTCAGGAGTGTCGACGATGGAAATCTAAGCCATCGGTCCCAAAGATGGCAGATCTTCCCGTGGCTCGTCTGCGCCTATACAAGCCAGCATTCTATTCCACTGGCGTCGATTGCTTCGGACCCTTCCAAGTGAAGCTAGGACGACGCTCAGAGAAAAGATGGGGCATTATCTATAAATGTCTTACCACTCGGGCTGTGCACCTGGACCTCCTGCACACTATGGATTCCGACTCCTTCTTGATGAGCCTCAGACGGTTCATCGCCCGCCGTGGGAGTCCAGCAGAGCTCTATTCAGACCAGGGCACAAACTTTAAAGGAGGCGAGAAAGAGCTCAGGGAATGGTTCAACAGCATGTCCTCTGACCTCAAACAACTCCTGGCCCAGCAGAAGATTGATTTCCGCTTTAATCCCCCGGCAGCTCCTCACTTTGGGGGTACGTGGGAGAGGGAGATCAAGTCTGTTAAGACGGCACTGCATACTGTAATTGGAGTCGAACCTGTCACTGAGGAAGTACTGCATACAGTTCTGCTAGAGGTCGAGGCTATACTGAATTCCAAATCGCTGGGTTACTCCTCCTCCAGTGTTGCTGACTTAGATGCTGTGACTCCTAATGTCCTCTTGATGGGGCGGCTGGATGGAGCGCTACCACCCGTGGTGTACCCTAGGAGTGAGGGACTGAGTCGGCGAAGATGGCGCCACTGCCAAGTCCTAGCAGATCACTTCTGGGCGAGATTCATCAGGTGCTATCTGCCCACCCTTCAGTGCAGACAAAAGTGGCATGGCACCCCCACGGATTTGACAGTAGGTTCAGTAGTCCTGCTGATGGACCCCCAGTTTCCACGAGCACTCTGGCCAGTAGGCAAAGTGGTTAAAGTACATCCCAGTGTGGATGGACATGTACGATCCGTAGATGTACAAGTTAAGGACAAAGTCTACACTCGGCCCGTTGCTCGTCTTATTACTCTTCCAGTCATACCAGATGCTGAAGAGAACAAGGAATGTCCGTCAACGGCTCCAGGTGATGAATAAGCCTTTTCCAGGAACAAATTGCACACAATTTGGGGGCGGCTGTGCAAAAGGCGATAGAGAGAATGTCAGAGCGCAGTCACGCAAGCCAAATAAGGACTCTTATTATGAAAGCGCGCATAGCGCAGATGAGAGGAAGAGACGCTATTCATTATACACAGTTCGTCAGACTGCCTCAGTCACTGCTCACGATCGGGTTTTCTGCATAACGGGCGTTGGAGACGGGCATCTAGTTAATATCAGACCCATTTGAATGTATCTTGTGTTGTGTGCGTCCTATATGAGTGAGTACAAATAATCAGTAACAGATTGATGCTTGCTTCATCAGTGACGCAGTTGTTAGCTTTTCAATGCTGCATGATAATGCTGTCATTTACGTGCTGTTTTTGTAACATCTCTGTTGTATTACAATGTTCTAAGTTATAATGTTTATAATGCTATAAGTCATGTGGATAAATAATGAGTGTAGATGCACTATATTCAAAGTTATACATTGTTACTGTTAGAGGGGAGCAGCCTATAGCTGTATAATAATACTTGTAATGGTGGTTTAATTATAATCTTGCTTTGTTTCTTTCAGAGAAACCACACACCCTCCACCACAATTATACATTTCATACTTAAACTGATAAACACTCAACCCTCTCACGAAGACAAGACTAATTGGAGACTGTGCTTAAGTTCCCTTTCTAGCCAGCTCTGTCACCTAACCCATTTCATGTCCACTGTAGTTCAGGCTTATTGGTCCACATCCTGTTAGTATACACGGACTGATGTGCATGTAAAAGCTGTCTCCTCCCTCTGAGTTGATCAAAACTGCATATGTGGGAATAAACCTGTTCAAACTGATACATCTCTCTGTGGTGTTTTAACCGACACCCCTGGTTCACTGCGATTCAAGCTAGCCCTAACAGTATCAGGTAGCTCTTCGCTACACAAATGGACACCTAAATTGTGCTAAGAGAACTTATGAGCAACTAATCATTTCTATGCACAACTATCATTTATGTAACCCACACATTTGCCTATTATGTTTTATTCATTTATTGTGTATGTCCTTTTTGATAACTATTGAATAGTTTAATGGTTTATATTGGTGTTTGGTATGCTTGAACTCGAAATTGCATTCTTGAAATGTTTCTGTAATTCAATTCTTTGTAAAATGTATTATAGTCTTGCTATAGAAATCATGTCCAAACTTAACTCTGCAAAGAGCGGGAAATTCAGGACCACGGGCCTGATAAGATAACATTGTGATTTATGTTTTGGGAGGAAAAACTAACAGTACTCCAAGTTATGACAATGTTTCAATTGGTCAAGACACCATTTGGGATGTGTCCAAAAGCTGAGTTTAAATACTCAGGACACCATCAAATCACGCTCTTACTCTCTTACTCTTTGCGCTTCGTGCCGCTGCGTTTCGACGCCTCTGTTAGCGTTCTTTGTGAACGCTCCCTGGCCTGCATGCCAGATGCTCCTCTAAAGGAAACATGAGGAGATCGTTACACTTATGTCTTTTACTTTAATTCTTTTATTTCTTTCCGTTGAGAGTTTCGTGTTCTAGTTAAGTTTTGCCACAATCCATGACCCAAACGCCTGTGCTGACCTGAACTCTAACCAGCGCACAACTCCGCATCTCCAGCCAACGCCCAAGAAGACATCACATGGAACGACCACCAACCAATCAGCAACCTCGGGATAACCCCTTTCTGGAACGATGCAACGAAAGGAATTCCCTTAACACAAAGGCAACGCAAGTACAACCTCCAGATTAGCTGAACTGGTGCATTTGATATAAAGTTTAATAACCTCATTGAGAGACTCAATACGAGAGTTAAAGCAAGTGATTGATAGTTATTCAGGTCTAAGAAATTGCACATATTGCTAACTTGGGACTTCATATTTTCATTCCTTTAAACTCATTCTTTCCTCACTTTCTCTTTCTGCAACCTGTGTGAATGCGTGTGCTTATGTGTTAGACTAGTTTGTATGTTTTAGGTTTATCCAATAAAATCTTATTTTTATTAGAAAAGATAAGTATCTTGGGTTTCATGCGTACAAGTTAATGTCTTAAACTGTCGATCTTGCTACTGTGCTGATATATAGTGTTAACACCCTATTCTGGATAGTAATATCCATTGCAGAGTTACTCGGCTCGTTCTATGAATCACACGCAGACTCTGAATAGCCGTAAAACAGCGACTATGTTCAAATTCCCTATTGAATCATATTCGATTCCCTTTGAGCTAAATTTAAAATGTAATAACCCTACATTACCATTCTGAAACATCCCGTTGAGTATCACAAGCCACAGCAGGCTACAGCATACATGACACTAGTGACCTGTGGTTGGCCTGGCTGTGCATCACTCAGAAAACAACAGGCCAATCAGAAGAGAGGCTCATGAATATTAATTAGATGGGCCAAAATCGACCTGTTCTTGAAAGAGCTCCTAAAAGAGGAGCTGTAAAAATATATTGAGATGGTTTTTGGCACTTATACTGCAAATATATATTCTTAAGGACATCAACAGCTAAAATAAACCTCCAAAAAGGTGTACAATATGGGACCTTTAAAGTGTTCTGTACTATTGACATTGACATAGTCCTGGTGTGAATCATCTGTTTCCACACTGACTTTTCACTCTGCTAAACTCATTTATCACTCACTTTCTCTCATCCTGCAACTTGTGTGAATGTGTAAATGTGTGTATCTATGTGCTAGACTTTATATGTCTTAGATTTGTCCAGTAAAGTCTTATTTATACTGAAAAGATAAGTTTCTTGTGTTTTGTGCTTACAAGTTAATGCCTTAAACTGTGACCTTGTTACCATGCTAATAAATTGTGTTTTCACTATTTGTTAATATCCATTGCAGAGTTGATGTTATATGGCTCCTTCAATAAATTTTGTCACCTCTTTTTAGCTTTTTTTTGTTTGCCTGCATGCCTGCTGCTCCTCTACCAACAAGAAGAGATAAGCCATCTCATCTCATCACACTTTACTTTTCACACTCTTTTTTTTTACTTTCCGTTGAGAGTTTCATTTTTTAAATTGTTTCACCACAAAGCCATGTCCCAGACATTGTCTGTGCCCACCAAAAAACTTCAACCAGCACACACAACTTTTGCAACCAGCCTTCAGCCAGCACCCAACGACTGGTTTCCCCAAGACGTCACTAGATCTCCAGTGAATCAACCACCTAGGAAAACCCTTTCAGCAAGACAACAAAGGGAATTCCCTAACACCATACTTTTGATAATATCAGTTGCAAGACTGATACGTTCAATTCATTGAGCAGTGTAGACAGTCTGAATCACTGATTAAGTGCTGAACTAATAGACAGGTGCTAAGATGCTAAAATGTTGCTGCGTTATTGTTGGATCAATATCTTCGCCTAAAAGTCTGACACCTGCCAAAGCTGCCATAATGCATTTCATCAGTTTGAAGCTTTATTAAGTATCTTAGTCTTAGTCTTAGTTCCTCCCGCGCATCTGGGCGCATTGGGCAACAAGCGATCTCCATCGGTCTCTGTCAGCGGCGGCGTTCTCGGTGTCTTGCTGTGTCAGATTTAAAACTTGGAGGTCTTCGACGAAGGTCGACCTCCATGTCTTCTGCGGTCTTCCTCTCTTTCTCTTGCCACCAGCTGGCGTCCACTGCATCGCAATCTTGGGGAAGCGATGTACAGTGAGGCGAAGAGCATGCCCCGCGAGCTTCAGACGTCTCTCCGTAACGACCTCCTCCAGCCTCTGACAACAACTGCGCCTTAGGACTTCGTCGTTAGTGACGTGATCGTGGTTTGAGATTCTCAATATTCTCCGCAGACATTTTTGATGGAAGGTATTGATCTTCTGGGTGATGCTCCTGGTAGCCTTCCAAGTCTCGCTGGCGTAAATGGCGGTGAGAACAACGATAGAGGTGTACAGTCTGATCTTTACAGCAGTGCTAATTGAGGATGATGACCAGACTTTGGACATCCGTTGAAAGACACCGGATGCCTTGCCAATCCTGCAGAGAACGTCTCGTTCAGTGTCCCCGTCACCTGAAATGATGCTGCCAAGGTATGTAAATTCTTTGACCTCTTCAACGGTTTTCTGTCAAATCGCGATTGAAACTGTTGCTTGCTTACTGGTTTGCATCACCTTTGTCTTGCCCTCGTTAATTCTCAGACCGATTTTCTTGCTGCTTCATCGAGACTGTTAGTCATCTCCTGCATGACTGCTTCTGCGTTCGCTATCAGTGCTATGTCGTCGGCGAAATCCAGGTCTGCCAGGCGGGCCTAGTCTGTCCAGAAAATACCCATGTGTGGAAGCGCTACCGCAGACAATAAAAACGGCACAGCTGACACTGCAGCACCAATGGCAGGAAGCTGTGAGGCTGAGAGAGACACATGTGTTTGAGTTAAACTTTCATTACCAGCAGTTCAGCTTGTATTTAGACTCTTAAACATCAGTACCTGTGATAGTGATGAGCAGCAGTTCAGAGGCAGATGAACAGAAGGAGCGTGAGGAGATACTGACTTCATAAACACAACTGTAGTTTCCCTCATGTGAATTGACCTGGTGTGATCTCATGTCATGTGATCTCAGATCTAACAGATTACATTGAAGAAAGTACAATGTGATTAAAATCTTGTTTTTTGACATGCTGTAAGTTGTATATGTTTGAAATTTTTGGGCCCCTATTATTTTCAGATGTTTTCTTATAATTATTATTAATTGAAACCGAACACTTAAGGTTTAAGTTGTTTTAGTTGCTGTAGTGCTATTTTTATTACAAGCAAATAGCACATTTTCAAAACACTTAGCTCTAATTTTTTAGAGAACCAGTAAGCTAGTAAAAATATTTAGAAAATAATGTATTAAAGGTGAACAGCAAAAGCATAATTTAAAACATATGTAGTTCCCTTCCGGGAACTCGACACTGCGTCATCAACGCTTTGGGGAATGCCATTGGCGAACCATGCTCTGAATCAGTCTACAACCAATAGAACGACGGGAGTGACGTCACCGCCGCGGTGACGTAAGCGACCAGGAAGTATATAAGCACGTGCGTTTCAAACCGGCGTCAGCTTTTGTCATTCAGCGAAGCGCTCTATGTGGGTCTGTCTGGTTTTCATTGCTGTTTTTTGTGCCATTTTGCACAGCTTTTGTTTGAGCAATGTCTGCCAAAAGGGGAAAAAAATCTGATAGAAAAAGTTTTAGCAAAGCGGTTCAGCAGTCAGACGGTGTGTTCCTCCCTTCCAGCGATTCATCTTTGGTGGGGATACACACAGTCTGTGTGTTTTCTGCTTGGGAGCGGAGCACGCTCAGTCAGCCCTCGAGGGGGCTGGCTGTCCGCAGTGTGAACAACTTCCACTGCGGCTGCTCCATTCCCGGAGGGCTCTATTCGAGGAGGGAGCCTTCACCAGCGTTCCTCGCGGGTCTGGCCCTGCTTCTGCCGAGGCGGAGCGGCAGCTGCACTCGTGGGGTTCGCAGCTCGATCTGCTAGAGGGAATGGAGACGGGTGATCCCCTATCTCCTTCCTCACCTAGCGGATCGGTTGACCTTCTCCTAGATGCGGAAGCCCGCACTGCGGTTTCTTCCCCCCGGGAGGAGGGCTCAGCACTTCTCTTATCTTCCTCCGAGGAGGTTGATGTAGATAGTGTTGACACCCCCCAACCGCTTGCTAAATCCCCACAGTTTGAGGAGCTCCTGGAGGTGGTGACTCGTGCTGTAGCCAGGCTTAACATGAACTGGCCCGCCGAGCAAACTCATGAGCCGCAGAAAAGCAAGTTAGATGAGCGCTTTCTGCGGACACACAAACCACCTTTTCCCTGATCTCCACAGTGAGCTGTCGAGATCATGGGAGAAACCATTTTCAGCTCGTGTTTTCACCCCCTCCTCCGGTTACTACGGTAACGTGGGAGGGGTGGAGGAACACGGCTACAAGATGATGCCGAGGATCGAACAGACGCTTGCGAGCTATCTGTCGCCCGCCACGGCATCATCTTTGAAGGCTCCATCCTTGCCCACCAAGCCACTTAAAGTAAAATCAAGCTTGTTGGGTAAGGGGTACGTGGCAGTGGGTCAGGCTGGTTCATGTCTGCATACAATGTCCGTTTTGCAGGCATACCAGGCTGACCTGCAAAAAGATTTAGACGACGGCAGGGAGGTTAATGTTTCTGAGCTGAGGCGTACAGCAGATCTGGCTCTCCGCGCCACTAAGGAGACCGCCTGGGCTATTGGGCGGTCTATGGCAGTTAACGTTCAAGCATGTCGTGTCTCAAATCAGGTCCGAGGACTGGTTTGTCACGATAGATCTGAAAGATGCGTACTTCCATGTTTCCATCCTTCCTCAGCACAGGACGTTTCTCAGGTTCGCTTTCAGGGGCGAAGCTTACCAATACAGAGTTCTTTCTTTCGGCCTAGCACTCTCTCTCCGAACTTTCACAAAGTGTGTGGATGCTGCTCTGGCTCCTCTGCGACTCCAGGGCATCTGCATACTCAATTATATAGACGACTGGCTGATACTAGCCAGCTCAGAACAGTTAGCGGTTCAACATCGAGGTGTTGTTCTCGCTCACATGAAAGAGCTGGGGTTGAGACTCAACACCAAGAAGAGTGTACTATCTCCACTACAGAGAACCACTTATCTAGGTGTAATTTGGGATTCGACCATGATGCAGGCAAGAATGTCACCTGCTCGGATCGAGTCGATCCTTACTGCAGTAAATGCGGTCAAGCTAGGCCTGTCACTCACTGTAAAACAGTTTCAAGTACTGTTAGGTCTCATGGCAGCGGCAGCCAACGTAATACCTTTTGGCCTGCTGTACATGAGGCCGCTGCAGTGGTGGCTCAAGACCAAGGGATTCTCCCCGAGGGGAAATCCGTTCAGCAAGATCAAGGTCACGCGGCGATGCCTATGTGCCTTGAACATGTGGAAGAAACCTTGGTTTTTATCTCAGGGCCCGGTTCTGGGAGCTCCGTGTCAGTGCGTCTCGCTAGCGACAGATGCCTCCCTCACCGGGTGGGGAGCGGTCATGAGTGGCCGCTCGGCCTCCGGCCTGTGGACCGGTCATCACCTCTCGTGGCACATAAATTGCCTGGAGATGTTGGCGGTTTTCAAGGCCTTGAGGCACTTCCTCCCAGACCTGAGAAACCACCATGTGTTGGTCCGCACCGACAACACAGCAGTGGTATACTATATCAACCACCAGGGGGGTCTGCGTTCACGCCCCTTGTACAAGCTGGTGTACAATATCCTCCTGTGGTCCCAAGGGAAACTTCTCTCGCTGAGTGCAGTTCATATCCCTGGATATCTCAATGTGGGGGCAGACATCCTGTCGAGGCAGGGGCTGAGGCCCGGGGAATGGATGCTTCACCCGGAGGTAGTGAAGCAGATATGGAGAGTTTTTGGCCAGGCTCAGGTGGACCTCTTTGCGACTCGAGAGACATCGCAATGTCCCCTCTGGTACTCTCTAGTTTCTCCAGCTCCTCTTGGACTGGACGCCATGGTACAGACTTGGCCGAGGCTTCGTCTGTACGCTTTTCCCCCGATCGCTCTGCTCCCAGGAGTTCTAGAAAGAGTTCGCCGGTACGGAGTCAGCCTACTACTAGTAGCCCCATACTGGCCGGCCCGAGTATGGTTCTCGGACATCATTTCCCTCCTCGACGGCTCTCCGTGGGAGATTCCGATCAGGAGGGATCTCCTTTCTCAGGCCGGGGGCGCAATCAGCCACCCCCACCCAGAGAAGTGGAAATTATGGGTGTGGCCCCTGAGGGGGCACATCTCATAGATGATGGTCTCTCAACCGAGGTTGTTTAGACCATCCTTCATTCTAGAGCTCCCTCTTCAAGGAAACTTTATGGCCTTAAATGGAATGTTTTCACCTTATGGTGTAGAGAGAGACATGCTGACCCAGTTCACTGCCCGGTTGGTACAGTGCTGGAGTTCTTGCAGTCTCGCTTCTCCACAGGGTTAGCCCACTCCACCCTGAGGGTGTACGTGGCGGCTTTATCGGCCTACCACGCCCCGCTTGGTGGCCTGTCAGTGGGTAAGAACCCCCTGGTCACACGTTTCCTTCGCGGTGCACTCAGGTTGAGCCCTTGGGTGACACCTAGAATCCCCTCGTGGGACCTCGCTGTGGTGCTCGAAGCCCTCTCTCGGCCCCCATTTGAGCCTATAGAGGAGATTTCAGATCGTTTCCTTACAATTAAGACGGCATTGCTGTTGGCTCTTACTTCTCTGAGGAGAGTAGGAGACCTTCAGGCCCTTTCAGTGGCCCCTTCCTATATCGACTTTGCGCCCGGTTTGGCCAAAGCATTCCTCTACCCTAGAGATGAGTATGTACCGAAGGTCCCGACAGCAGTACCACAGCCGGTCATCCTACAGGCCTTTTACCCCCCTCCATTCGTGGAGAGCGACCATCGGAAGTATAACCGTATACGTCCACAGAGCTGCCCTGTGGCGAAAGTCAGAGCAATTATTTGTTTGTTATGGTCCCCCTAAGAGGGGCCTCCCTGCAACAAAGCCGACTATCAGTAGATGGATCATGGATGCCATATCTACTGCATATGAGTCCTCTGGCCTCCCATCACCAATGGGCATCAAGGCTCACTCAACTCGAGGCATGGCAGCCTCGAAAGGCTCTGCAAGCAGGTGTCCCTATTCAGGACATCTGCAGTGCAGCGGGTTGGTACACACCTTTGACCTTTGTTAGGTTTTACGAGTTAGACCTACGAGCCACTCCAGGCTCTTCTGTCCTAAGCTGACAACTACATTATCCCTCGTGAGCCTGAGGGCCGAGGTAGATGCTTCCTCTTGCACTGGGTGACTCCGAGGCAGAGATGTAATTCCACTCGCGTCCTGGCAGTTTTCCAGGCGGAGCCATTCCAGCGCCCTGGCCAAGGTTTCCAGGCGCTACTTGTGTCCCTCTTGTTCCGGGTGTGCCCCGACAAAGGACTAGTTTCTCCACGTGTGCCTGAGGGCCGAGGATGGTGTCTCCCTCTCTGGCTGGTGACCAGACTAGGGTGCATGACGCAAACCTTGTGGGCTCGAAGGCCGAGGTTTATATTCCCTCTTCGCCGGGTGCATCCCAGGCAGAGATGTAATACCGCTCGCGTCCTGGCAATCTTCCCAGGCGGAGCAACCTAGTGTTCTGGTAATTCCCCAGACACTACCTGTCCCTCTACGTCTGGCTGGTCCCCAGACAGAGGTGGACTCTCTCCTCGTGTGCCCGAGGGCCGAGGCGGATCATATCCCTCTTCGCTGGGAGCTTCCCAGGCAGAGATGTAATTCCACTTGCGTCCTGGCAACTTTTCCAGGCGGAGCCAGTCTAGTCCCTCTCGTGCTGGCTGTTCCCCAGACAGGGTTTGGACTACTTCTCCTCGTGCGCCTGAGGGCCGAGGTACACATTATTCTTCCTCTTGCGCTGCCCCCCCCCCCAGGCAGAGATATTATTCTGCTCGCCTCCTGGCAGTTTCCCAGGTGGAGCCCCTTAGTCCTCGTGAGCCATAGGGCCGAGGTATATGCCTTCTCCCTCTTGCTTTGGCATTTCTCCGGACAGAGGTGTAATATTTGTCGCGTCCTGGCATTATTCCCAGGTGGAGAACCTTCAGTGCTCCAGCAGATATGAGTATCTCCGGACACTGCCCTCTTATTCTGGGCTGGTTCCCCAGACAGAGAGGTTGTTCTGGCCTGATCCACCAGACCCAACGCTTCCTTTCCTTTCCCAGACAAACACCACTGGGCAGGAATTTGGAATTATGGGTAGTTGGTATATCGTTCCCCAAAGCGTTGATGACGCAGTGTCGAGTTCCCGGAAGGGAACGTCTCAGGTTACGTATGTAACCCTGGTTCCCTGAGGGAACGAGACACTGCGTCATGGACCATAATCCTCGCATTCCTGCCGCGCATCGCTTCGTTCACTGGAGCTGACGCCGGTTTGAAACGCACGTGCTTATATACTTCCTGGTCGCTTACGTCACCGCGCCGGTGACGTCACTCCCGTCGTTCTATTGGTTGTAGACTGATTCAGAGCGTGGTTCGCCAATGGCATTCCCCAAAGCGTTGATGACGCAGTGTCTCGTTCCCTCAGGGAACCAGGGTTACATAAGACGTTTTACCTAAGCAGACGACACCTGCATCTTCACCATGACTACAGTCATGTGTTCCAAATGAAGGATTCACTTCCTGAACATCCCACATCATCCAACCAGATTGGATCACTTCCCTGGCCAAAATGAGCACTGCCATGTGCACTCACAGCTCTTCCACATCCCATCTGTCTGCACACCACAGCAGCATCATTCATGTCCCAGTAGTCTTCACACACTGTCCCCCATTGGCCATCATAAAGAATTTCAACTCTTCCAGAGCAGTAATTTTTTCCATTCACCAGTCTGATACGATAATCTCCAAAAAATACATAACTTTATTAGAATCCAATTGCCATTTTACAACAGGCTAAACTTGCAGATTATTCAAAGCAGTTTGGTTTTGTCATGATGCAGCAAGATAAGATCTGTGTTTTAATAAGTGACTAACAGCTTGTTACTTACCAGTTACAGAAGTCAGAGCACTGGCTGTTGAGATGAAAAACGGATATTTAAAAAAAAATTGTAGACTTACAATTAGATATGATTTACCTAATAAAAACCTTTAAAAAAATAAAGATAGTATCAGACAGTATTGGCTGATATTGCTTTGAGATATATTGCCAAATATGACAGGGTGAGGTATAGTTTATAATTTATCATTAAATAGCTCATGACCAAAACGGCATAAAGAGTAGCAGACTTTTTTTTTTTTTTTTTACATAACACTAGTAACAACAGTCCACGAGACAAAACAATAATAATACTACACCAAAGAGCAGGAACATTAGTTCTAGGAACTACGGAAAAGGTTCCTTAAGTGCAAAAGGGTCTACTGTAAAAGGCTAGCTTTTTTTTTTTTTTTTTTTTTACTACAGCTTTTACATGGTTCTCTGGTCAGCCATAGGTTGGTGTTATACTTCTTTCTTCAAACTGTTTATAATCCCTTCATAAAGTGTAAAAGCTTTGGTGTCTAGATGAGCATGAGTATTTTTTTATAGTCACTGAGCCATGTGTTCGTTTTTTGCTTACTCAAAGTTGAAGGCTACTTGAGGCACACTCAGTAAAACCATTTACTTGTATATGCAATCGTCACACCAAGTCTGCCAAAATGCATTAACATTATCTGCTTTACAGCTTGTAAAACTATTTTTTGTAAAAACAAAAAACAAACAACAAAAAAAAAAAACAGTAGTAACAAATTCAAATTCCGCTGTAAAGCATCTCTAACAAACCGTTCAAGTGTCATTATACAGCTCAGGTCAGTTTTGATTTCATATAGTAAAAACAATAACTGTAAAACAACGACTGTATATACTGCATATGCATTAGTGTGTTAGAAGTTATATAGACTATATACAGTGTAGATAACTTTTTTTATTTTACTGTTTACTAAACAGGTCATTTTCAACAAGCAGTTAAAAGTTGTTTAGAGTAGTCAACTAGTTGGTGAATGCCTTTTTAAAGTCAGTCATGTCAACTAAAACATACACAGATAAATCAACGGCTATCATTTTAAAGTTAATTCCTGATAATCTAAGAAATGACGGCACAATGATAACTGTCTTAAGGATAAAATATTACTGTGCTATTAACATGGTGACATACAGTATCATTATGATATTTTTATCGTTAATCTCCGTCTTTTAATAAAATATAGCAAGTGCAAATGATCTGAAAACTAAATTTACCCAATATTAAAGTGAGAAGAGGTCTTGGCATTGCGATGCTTGCGTTCTGTCAAAATGCACATGAATGAAGAGGTTGCTTACTTACTTATGAGTGAGAAAAGCTGATGATTCTTTGGTAAGGAAGGAAATGTAGCCGCTTTTCCGTCGTCGTGCCTATCCGGGCAGATCCCCAGGCAAACTTCCATTTTAGTCTGTGGCGTTGCCTTGGTAATGCAAGTGTTAACATACGTTACTCCTGGATAACTCCCATCCTGTGGTTTAGCTCCAACTCTAATCTACAGCTAATCTAGATGTTAATAAATTTTATGAATTGCATGAAAATATTGTACAAGCATGTGAGCAGGAGAGGAGCTGGAAATGAAGTCTTATGAAACAGCGGGTGCAGGGTTAGGCATTTTTGAGTCTAGGACAAGCGATGTACGAGCTACGGCCACCTTTAGGCCGATTGGGGTGAGACTTTGTCAGAATGTCCCCTCGCTTAGCTCTACCTTCTGGCCAAGTTTCAGCTCACTAGGCCTTATGGTTTGGTCTGCACAATCAGTTTTAACGGAGAAAATATAATAATAATAAAAAAATTCTAACAGATACAATAGGGTTTCAACACTCCATGCTCGAACTCCTAAATATAAATTATATGTGCCTTTTTAATTGCTACAAAACAAACAGTGTTCCAACCAATCAGCGTCAGGGGGTTGGTGTTGTGGACTTTCGCTCCGCCTCCCTCACATCCCTGCACCAGTAGGAAAGTCCACAACACCAAACCCCTGACGCTGATTGGTTGGAACACTGTTTGTTTATGTGTGGAAAGGTTGGTAGTGCCGATTGTTTTTTTGGCATATCTCGGACCCTAGGCTGACCAGAGAGACGCGGTTTTTTCACAGACAATTTATGGGGCAGGCAGCGAGCGGATCGTGATGAAAGGTCAGCTGAATTTGACACTTTATGTTTCAGGCTAGAAATCGCTGATACAACCTTTAACTGATTCTATTTGGTTAATAACAGCTGCAGTACCTTCACAAAGCAGAGAGATGGTGCTGAGAAACCCTTTCTCTACATCATTCATCTCCAGTGGCAGGAGAGAGTTTGGCTGTATCCGAAATCGCCCCCTATTCACTATTCCCTACATTAGTCCACTCGTACAGTTCACTTGAAGGAGTGAATGAAAACGGGTGAGTGAATTCGGACACTAAGTGCACCGGAAGGACTACTGCTTTTGTATAGCATTGCTAACTGTTTAACAATCATTTAAAACGGACAGTTTGAGTAGTAAGATTAAACGATTTATCTTGAACTATGTCAGGGAATTTGCGTATAAACCCTGGTTAAACAATTTAATAATCAATTTACAACGAATTTGTACCTGTGTAAAATGAATGGATGGATGGATGATTCAGCTGCGGGCGCCATCGTCTGGCGAGACGCGGGAATTCAGTCGGCGCGCGACTCTCACAGTGCATTATGGGTTATCTCTACTGTTGAGCGTACATCGGTTGTACACTGAATGAGTGCACTCGGGAATGTCCACTATGGTTTCGAACACCACTTAAAATGGCTGTCCCCTCAAATAGTACCCTATTTGAGGGTATAGGGGGCGATTTCGGATACAGCCTTTGTTGCTGTGTTTGAAAGCACCAAAACAAACACTCCCATATTGCATAAGAACCTCGCCCCAATTTTAATATCTCCGCCATACACATAAGTTACGTACCCAATCGTGGCATTAGGACGATTCGCGAAAACAAGCGAAGATGACACACAAGCATTTTCAAACAAAAGCCAACACAGATAAGTTGTGTAAAACAATGCAAAATAAACTTTACTCACCTGTCAAAAAACAACGGAACCTCGGCGTCCAATTGGAGCCCCTCCCGCTCCTTGAGCTGTCCTACCGCTTGTGTGATCAACCCTCTTTTTAAAATATTTTGTTCCTCCTATATTTTTTTATTGGCAACCTCTCTATTAGTCAATATGCTAATATCTGTCCTGTGCATTAAAATTGAGCGCTCTCCTCTCTCTATCAGTACAAGACACGGCCCTTACTGCTGATTGGCTACAAATGTGTTTTGTGACTTTAAGCGTTTTTCAAAAATTGCTTAGTGCATAGTGCATTGCTTAATACTAATATAGTCCACTTGAAGCAGGGAATGGAAATGAGTGAGCAAATTTTGACAGAGTGCCCCGGAATAGTGCACCCTCCCCCTCACATATGTGCTAGAGTATCTCCTGAATATTACATAAATTCCATAAATCAAATTGTTTAGACATTGGATGCTTAGCAGTTGTTATGTTTAATATTGCATTTTGGATGCTTTCATTATATACCGACTATCGGTTTACAAAAGTTTATTAAATTGACAGCATATCTAACTTCAGCAAAAAAAAAGCTTGCATCTTTCCAACTGTAATCACCTACACCTGAGATGATTACACTGACCTTGTGCTAAAACAAAAGTACTGACATTGTGCTGACATACATATAATTTAAACAAATAAAATGAAATATAACAATAATAAAGAGAATAAATATAAATATGTGACCCTGGACCACAAAACCTGTCATAAGTATCAACTTTTCAAAACTGAGATTTATAAATAATCTGAAAGCAGAATAAAAAAGCTTTCCACTGATGAAAGGTATGTGAGATACGGCAATATTTTACCGAGATACTATTTGAAAATCTGGAATAGCTGCTGCTTTTACATGGTTTGTGCTTGCTGTTTTAATAATAATTTGAAACTTATCAAACTGACATGGAAACTAGCATGTATAAATCTTAATTAAACTAATAATCAATTAAAAAGAAATTTACGTATGATATTACACTGTGCCTGTGCCTACATTTAGGGGCGCCGCTCGCAATTTTGGGCCCTATGACAAAATATGAGGTTGGGCCCCCCCACCACAAAAAAGCAGATCTCTGGGGGCCCCTAAAAGGCGTGGGCCCTTAGAATTGTCCTAAGTTACCCCCCCCCCCCCTCCCTTAGCGGCGCCCCTGCCTGCATTTGACAAACGGTTTGAAAAATTAATGGATGGGTTTAGCTGCAGGCGCCATCTTCTGGTGACAAGCGGGAACTCATTAGACATGACAGTCGCAGTACATTTAATATTGAGAAAATCGCGTTTAATGTTGTCCAAACAAAGTTTTGATATATTTATGGTAGAAAATTTACAAAACAAAATTTTGAACAAGATCTTTATAATATAATGATTTTTGGTATTAAATAAAAATCGATAATTTTGACCCAGTGTATTTTTGGCTACTGCTACAAATATACCTGTGCTACTTAAGACTGGTTTTGTGGTCCAGGGTCACATATGTGCTAGAGTATCTCCTGAATATTACATAAATCAAATTGTTTAGACATTGGATGCTTAGCAGTTGTTATGTTTAATATTGCATTTTGGATGCTTTCATTATATACCGACTATAGGTTTACAAAAGTTTATTAAATTGACAGCATATCTAACTTCAGCAAAAAAAAAAGCTTGCATCTTTCCAACTGTAATCACCTACACCTGAGATGATTACACTGACCTTGTGCTAAAACAAAAGTACTGACATTGTGCTGACATACATATAATTTAAACAAATAAAATGAAATATAACAATAATAAAGAGAATAAATATAAATATGTGACCCTGGACCACAAAACCTGTCATAAGTATCAACTTTTCAAAACTGAGATTTATAAATAATCTGAAAGCAGAATAAAAAAGCTTTCCACTGATGAAAGGTATGTGAGATACGGCAATATTTTACCGAGATACTATTTGAAAATCTGGAATCTGAGGGTACAAACAAATCTAAATATTGAGATGATTGCCTTTAAAGTTGTCCAAATAAAGTCATTAGCAATGCATATTACTAATCAGAAATTAAGTTTTGATATATTTACGGTAAGAAATTAACAAAATATCTTCATGTAACATGATCTTTACTTAATATCCTAATGATTTTTGGCTTAAAAGAAAAATTTATAATTTTTACCCATACGATGCATTTTTGGCTATTGCTACAAATATACCCGTGTTACTTAAGACTGGTTTTGCAGCTTGTGTTGTCTAGTATAGAGAGAAAAAAGACAGATTTATGACTCTGCAAATGTGTTATTTATAGATAAACAGTTTGAAAAGTTATGTACAGATGTACAGTCCCGAGATGTTGTTGTTCAGGTTGAATATGGCCTGCGGGAAAAGTTGTTCTTGTGCCTGGCTGTTTTGGTGCTCAGTCCTCTGTAGAACTTGCCAGAGAGCAACAGTTCAAAGGGAAAGTGGGCTGGGCGTGAGGAAGGAAGGAAGTAAATAAAACCTCTGCTTTTGAGATTGTCCCACTTCAGCTCCTGAGAGATGGTGGTGCCCAGGAATCTGAATGTCTCTTTTGCCACAGTGCTGTCCGTGATGGTGAGTAGGAGGAGTGCAGGGGGGTTTCTCCTGAAGTCCACTATCATCTCCACTATTTTGAGTGTGTTGAGCTCTAGGTTGTTGTGACTGCAACAGACAGCCAGCTGCTCAACCTCTTGTCTGTATGCACACCGGTTGCCGTCCTGGATAAGACTGATGACTGTAGTTTCATCAGGAGCTTTACAGAGGGGTCCCTTAAGTGCACACATTTGTGTACAGGGAGAAGAGCAGTGAGGAGAGTACACATCCCTGAGAGGCACCAGTGCTAATAGTGAGGGTATAAGATGTGAGTTTCCCCAGCCTCACTAGCTGCTGCCTGTCTGTCAGGAAGCTGGTAATCCACTGTCAGATCGGGGAGGGCACGGAAAGCTGAGCCAGTTTGTCTGAGAGAAGACCAGGTATGATGGAATTTAAGGCCACAGATAAGATTTGCGTAATTCCTAGGTCTGTCAAGGTGTTGCAAGATGTAATGCAGTCCCATGCTGACCGCATCATTCACAGATCTGTTTGCTCTGTAGGCAAGCTGAAAAGGATCCAGCAACCCCGTTAAAAAAAGAGAAAAAAAACAAAATATGGTGGTTAGGTATGTTTTGTAGCATGGCTGCTGGTTTGAGCTGGTCCTTAGCTGGTCGTGTACTTACAGCTTAGGACCAGCTCAAACCAGCAGTCAATGCTTCAAAACATACCTAACCAGCATATGCTGTTTTTTCAACAGGGAAGGGTCCAGTGATCCTTCAGGTAGGCCAAGACCAGTCTCTCAAATGATTATTAGTATTAGTCACTAGTCATTTAGCATTAATCACAACAGCTTTCATAAATGTTATCATCAGATTTGTCTACCACACTTTTATTTTCTATATCATTCACATTGACATAGTCTTCCTCAGAGTTATCAGTGTCCACATTAATATAGTCCTGTTCAGAATGATCAGAGTCCACATTAATATAGTCCTCTTCAGAATCATCATGATTCAAGTTTTCACCAAGTTCTACATTTTCATAATCCGCCTCATCATCATCTTCATTTTCATCATGGGATGTACCTGCATATGTATTAGCTGCACCTATAGACATTGCATATAAAGGGACATAATTTCAGGAAAATTCTGAGGAAAAAGTGACTTATAAAAGTTCTTATAAAATAATTATTTTATAAAATGTATTGTTACCTTTTGTAAAAGAGCACTTTGAATGAGTTTCCTTGTTCCTTTGCGTTTGTCTTCTCTTCAGCAGGAGGACGACTATGAGGACAGACAATAAGAGCAGCACAGCTGACACTGCAGCACCAATGACAGGATGCAGGGAGGCTGAGAGAGACACATGTGTTTGAGTTAAACTTTCATTACCAGCAGTACAGCTTGTTTTTAGACTCTTACACATCAGTACCTGTGATAGTGATGAGCAGCAGTTCAGAGGCAGATGAACTGAAGGAGCGTGAGGAGACACTGACTTCATAAACACAACTGTAGTTTCCCTCATGTGAATAATCTGCCTCAGGAAAGGTGAAAGAGGCAGAGTGATGGACAGCTGACTCACTCCTGGTGATGTTTGACCCTCTGAACAGGTGAAAAGAGCCTCCAGGATACTGAGATTCAGTGGAGCAGTTGATAGTGAAACTGTGGCCCCTGGTGATCACTGGCCCCTGACACCCCTCAACAAACTGTGCATCAGGAGCACTGTGGGAAATACTGGGCTGCTGCAATTTCACTAGAAAACAAGAAGAAAACATTTCTATGGCTACAGAGACTCAAACAATAAAGCTTGTTTAAATAAACTAAAATGACTTCAAGAACTGCATCTTGTCAGGATAAAAATTTAATCCACAGCCATTTTAAAATGAGCTCAAATGCAAAAAAGGTATCATTACAGATTGAGTTCAATTACACATCACTAATGTATGTAATCTATGATGTAGGCAATAAGACAAGACCGAACACACTCACCCACAGTGATGATAACAGTGTTGCTCAAAGATGACTTGATGTTGTTTTGGTAGGAGTAACGACAGCTGTATGTGCCCTGATGTGAGATGTCTACATTATGGTTGAAGGTCACGCTAGATTCATGATTCTGGGAGGATACAGATGAACCATCTCTGAAGAGTTGGAATTCAGCATTAACACTACATCTTGGTTTAGGTGTTGTGCATCTGAACTGAATATTTTCTCCACGAGAGACAATTGCATTTGTGGAGGTCAGGGAAAGGGTCGGCACCTGCAGCTCACCTGCAAAAGAAATATGTATTTATTTTAAGTAGTTGTTAAGGCATAATGTAATGTAAGCATGACATTCATTAAGCCTCATGTACTTTCTGTTGGCAATTTTCCTCCTAAATAATGCGTGAAAATGCTAAAGATTTGGCTTACCTGAACAAACAACACCAGCATCTTTACCATGATTACAGTTTTGATTTTCTAATCCACGGTGTGAACATTGTGTGAGGGTTCCTTCACTTCCTGAGCAGTGAACATCATCCAGCCAGATTGATCCACTGCCTTGACCAAAGGCGGCACTATGAGGTGCACTGATGGCTGATTCACACTGTAACTGTCTGCACACCACAGCAGCACCATTCATGTCCCAGTTATCATCACACACGGTTCCCCACTGGCCATTATAACGGATCTCCACTCTTCCACAGCATGAGTCAAACCCACTGACCAATCTCAGATCTAACAGATTACATTGAAGAAAGTACAATGTGATTAAAATCTTGTTTATTTTTTTTGACATGCTGTAAGTATTTGTACTTGGTAGTGTGTTTGACATTGTTAGGAGGCAAGGACAAATTTGCATAGCCCTTATTGTTTGTATAAGCTTACTTCTATATTATAATAATTATCAATAGGAGCCAAACAATAAAAGGAGATGTTGTTTTAGTGTTTTTAATCACATGGTACTATTTTCTTCATAAGAAAAGGGTAAAATAATCAAGGCACATTTCACTATGGATCTGAACATTTGGTTGATCCTTGAAACAATTGCAGGAAGCAACATATACATCTACATATATACACACATACACAAAGTGGCTATAAAAGGTTTGTGGTTGATAAGTACCAGTGATAGTGATGAGCAGCAGTTCAGAGGCAGATGAACTGAAGGAGCGTGAGGAGACACTGACTTCATAAACACAACTGTAGTTTCCCTCATGTGAATAATCTGCCTCAGGAAAGGAGAAAGAGGCAGAGTGACTGACAGCTGACTCACTCCTGGTGATGTTTGACCCTCTGAACAGGTGAAAAGAGCCTCCAGGATACTGAGATTCAGTGGAACAGATGATAGTGAAACTGTGGCCCCTGGTGATCACTGGCCCCTGAGGACCCTCGACAAACCATCCATCAGGAGCACTGTGGGAAATACTGGGCTGCTGCAAGTTCACTAGGAAACAAGAAGAAAACATTTATATGGCTACAGAGACTCAAACAATAAAGCTAACTTGTTTAAATAAACTCAAATGACTTCAAGAACTGCATCTTGACAGGATAAAAATGTAATCCACAGCCATTTTACAAATGAGCTCAAATGCATAAAAGGTATCATTACAGATTGAGTTCAATTATACATCACTAATGCATGTAATCTATGATGTAGGCAATAAGACAAGACCGAACGCACTCACCCACAGTGAGGATAACATTGTTGCTCAAAGATGACTTGATGTTGTTTTGGTAAGAGTAACGACAGCTGTATGTGCCCTGATGTGAGACGTCTACATTAACAAGGTTGAAAGTCACACTAGATACATGATTCTGAGAGGATACGGATGAACCGTTTCTGAAGAACTGGAATTCAGCATTAGCATTGCATCTTGGTTTAGGTGTTGTGCATCTGAACTGGATATTTTCTCCACGAGAAACAACTGCATGTGTGGAGGTCAGGGAAAGGGTCGGCGTCCGCAGCTCACCTGCAAAATATTTTTTTTATTTTATTTTAAATAATTTGTTAAGACATAATGTGTAAAAGCATAAAATTCTTGAAGTGTAATGCAATTTCTGTTACTTATTTCCCCCAAAATAACATGCTAAATATTTGACTTACCTGAACAAACAACACCAGCATCTTCCCCATGATTACAGTCATGTGTTCCTAATCCACTGTGTGGACATTGTGTGAGGGTTCCTTCACTTCCTGAGCATTCAACATCATCCAGCCAGATCGATCCACTGCCTTGACCAAAGACGGCTTCATGAGGTGCACTGATGGCTGATCCACACTGTAACTGTCTGCACACCACAGCAGCATCATTCATGTCCCAGTCGTCATCACAAACTGTTCCCCACTGGCCATTATAACGGATCTCCACTCTTCCACAGCATGAGTCAGACCCACTGACCAACCTTATGTCTGACAGATAGCATTAAAAATGAAAGTACAATGTGATTAAAAATTTGTTATTTTTGGTATGCTGTAGGTATTTTGTATGTTTGACATTGTTGGGGGCAAAGCACCAAACATGAATAGCTCCTATTATTTTCAGATCATTTTAGTTGCTGTAGTGCTATTTTTATTACAAGCAAATAGCATATTTTCAAAATACTTGGCTCAATTTTATTTGACAACCAAATCTAAAGCTAGTAAAGAATACTATACAGTATTTATTAATTTACATAAAATAGTTTTTAATTTATACTTACAGCATACAAATACTAACAAAATGTAGTACAGTATGTTTAACATTAAGAATGCCTATTGTTTATTAGTTACTATTGTTATTTCTGATAAAAACAAATATGATTTTACCTTGTACACAGACAACACCTGCATCTTCATGATGACCACAGTTATGTTCTCCAAATGAAGGATGTGAGCACTGTGTGAGCGATGATTCACTTCCTGAACATCTCACATCATCCAACCATATCGGACCACTTCCCTGGCCAAAATGAGCACTGCCTTGTACACTCACAGCTGGTCCACATCCCAACCGTCTGCACACCACAGCAGCATCATTCATGTCCCAGTCGTCATCACACACTGTCCCCCATTGGCCATTATAAAGGATCTCAACTCTTCCAGAGCAGTCATTATTTCCATTCACCAGTCTGATACGATAATCTCCTAAAATACATAACTCCATTATAATACAACTCACATTTTAAAACAGGCTAAACTTGCAGATTAGTCAAGACTGGTTTTGTCACGATGCAGCTAGATAAGATCTGTGTTTTAAATAAGTGACTAAGAGCCTGTTACTTACCAGTTACAGAAGTCAGAGCACTGGCTGTTGAAAAGAAAAACAGTGATATTTAAACATATTGCAGACTTACAATTAAATATAATAAAATGTCCTTGCTATTCTAAGCTTGTTGAATGGCTGTTGATATTCAATTGTACTTGCTTTCATAAGAGAGTAGCTTTTCAGTGGATGTCATCTATTCGTAATTTTTTCACCAATGATTATCAGTTATAAAGTTACTTTCTGGTCTGGTATTAGCAAATATTTTTAAGTCGGTTTCAGAAAAAAGTATTAAAAGTTCAGTAAAATTTTGAGAGATGACACACAATGATAAAGAGATGGCAAAACCAACCAGCTTATGTAGTTCATAATCTTTAACTTCTGTAAGATTGAAATATTTCTTTAATATTAACATTGTGACATGCAGTATAGAAAGAATATTATCATTATAATCTCCATCTATATTGAAAAATAAGAAGTGCAAGAATTGAAAATTGAATTTACCCAATATCATAGTAAGCAGAGAAAGTCTTGGGGTTGCCATCCTTGCGCTGTTTCAAAGTGTGCATGAAATAAGATGTTACTTCCTGATAAGTGAGAAGAGCTTTTGACGCTTTGGTGAGAACTGAAATTGACACTATGTGTATGTTAGGAACTGATCTGTCCATCAGTCTATTCTGTGCCCCCACAAATAGTTTTAACATTTGGATAAAACAAATGTTTATTTTAATATATACATTATTTTAAATGATAATCTTACCATTTTTATCTGGAGGTCAAGTATTGTCCAGTTCAGAAAAGACTACCATTAAAGGGGTCCTATTATGCTCTTTTACAAAGTCTTTATTTTGTTTTGGGGGTGTACTTGAACATGCTGTCATGCTTAGTGGTTCGAAAAACGCATTATTTTTCAAGTAATTTACATTATTACAATAGCTTTCTCCCCAGGCTGGCACAAACGGCTCGATTAGTTCCGGGTTCTGCCTTCCGAAAAACAAACTGTATTGTGATTGGTCAGCAGTCCCACTGCATTGCAATTGGCAAACAGCGTAGACCGGGTCGCGCCCTGCTGCGCCCCTTCCCAAAGCAGCAAACTAGATTAAAGTGATTCTTACGTTTTAAATCTGGATATTTTTCTTACAAAAACACATCTGATCACTAAAGGAGGCTTTTACCGACCGCCCGGGAGCCATGTGAGGCACTTTTTATTATGGATTGACTTGTTTCGGACTGATGGAGAGAAACACTCATCTATACCGTTCAGTTCTAAAGCTTGGGAGAGCTAGGATTATTTTGAATGTAACTCTGATTGCATTCGTCTGAAAGAAGGAAGACACATACACCTAGTATGCATGAAAGGTGAGTTAACGCTACAGTATTGTTGTTGGTCCTATCGTCAGCCTGCGAAATCGCCGATGCATGACATTATCATTATTGTGCTAATGTATTTATTATTTACTTGCCTGAAACCATAAGGCTAGTGAAGCTATCTACACTGTATGACGAATAAATGTCTTACCACACACTGCACGTCTACGGCACGGCTTCAACACGTGCACTGATGATCATTAGCCAATGTTTATGTTTACATCAGCCTCTGCGTGTGTTTGAAACCTCTATAACGCACGTCAATGGCGCGGCTCCAGCATGGATTCCGGAGCAGTTTGCGGACTCTTTAATTAATGCTGAAATGACCTGCGGCTCGCTGAAGCACCCCAGAAGCGGCTGTCCATAATACATGCTAAAGTTAGGCGAATCCCCCACCCGCTAACGAATTGAATTTCTATTTCTGTAGGCGGGATACCGCGTTGTGACATCATTGCATGCTGAAAACAAACGCTGTAGTCCAAACGAGTCGTTCGTTGTAGTTCTTTGAAAGGGACTTTTTAAAAACTAAATATTTCTATTTGGAGATGTTTTTTATGCCCAAACGTAAACACCACACACTGGCTACAGTTCAAAAAGTGATAAAGCATAATAGCACCCCTTTAAGCGTGATATGTTGACTTTGCAGTATGGATTCAGAGAATAGCTCTGTTTTCCAGTGATGGGAATAACGGTGCTATAAATAAACGGCGTTACTAACGGCGATACTTTTTTCAGTAACGAGTAATCAAACGAATTACTGTTTCCCCCGTTACAACGCCGTTACCTGACTTTAAAATGCGCGTTCACGAGTTCGCCCTTACATCTAATCTGCTTGAGCGAGTATTAAGCATATTTTGGCGTGCTGTCCTGGGGAAGGGTTCCGGTGTTGTGCCCAATTCTGACCCCCGCCAGATTACTACCCCCCTAGTATAGGTAGGTTTAGGGTTAGGTGTGGGGGAGGGGTTAGGATTAGGGGTGGGGTTAGGATTAGGCAATCAGGTAGCGCTTTCAACGAGAGGGGGTCATAATTTGGCAGGGGTCGAAAAAAGGCACAACACCGGGCCGGAATACAGGCCGGAACCAGAGAACTCCCCCTGCTAGTGTAGGATCGAAACAGATTAGAAGTGGGGAGTAGGGGTGGAGGAGGGATGCCAAAAAACTATCGCTGGATGGAGGTAAGACGGCTGGTAATATATAGAGGATGCGCTGATTGAATGATTGGTTAAACAGGTTGCACCTGTGCCGAATGGGTTGATTATCTGATCGTGCTCCTCCTGAACCTTAGCCGTTTCTCAATACCAAGTACGCAAAGTTCGGACTTGCGTCCTTCGTAGTTCGAACTTGGAAGTTTGACTTGAGAGTACGAACTCCCGAGGACGTAAGGATGCAAGTCCTGTAATTCTGCAAATGGAACAGCAGTGTACTTGATAACGTCAGTCAGTCAGCTCGCGTTTTCTACTCCGGTTATCTTTACTGCTTCACTGTATGTATAAGACGAAATATGATATCAACCACCTCTAACGTTACCTCTTTTCGTTTTCATTTAAACATATTAATACCTGCAAAAAAGTAATTCAGGGAATGTACAACATTACAGTGAAACGAAATACTATATCAAACAGCATTGCCTCTTTAACGTTTCATTTAACCTTAAACATATTAATAGCGACAAAAATGTGGTTCATGCAACGCGTTACAAAACAATAATTACAATAAAAGTGATATCAAACACCACTTCCTCTTTGTTTTCTTCAAAATATAAACCACAACTCTTTTTTTAAAATAATAAAACATTAATATGTGATTTAAGCTGTAGGTGCAGTGTGTATAATACATCTGGACTGTCAGTTTTAATGAACAATAGTCATTATAAAAGTAAAAGTATAAAGTATAAGAGATGTATGTAATCGGAAATAAAGACAAAAGGAGACAATTCGGTCAAATGCATGCTAATAAATAATTTATGAAGCATAACTTTCTCCTCATATGACCTGGAATAAATAATAGATTCACGAGACCAAAAATTAGCTATTAGATTTACCCAAAACGAATTATACCTCGTTTAACTACTACAGAGACATCAGGACCAGCGGCAAACGTCAGAAGGACAAGCCGCGATGAGGCTCTCTCTGCGGGATTCATGACCACTGAGCATCCGGTGTTCGCCACGAACTAGCATCTCCGAAATCAGCAAAACAAATTTTCAAATAGGCGCTGTCTTTGTAAATAAACCGCAGATTTGAGTTTAAAACAACTACATTCTCGCCTGAAAAACTCTTAAATCCACATTTCATGACACAATAACAGTAATATTTTGAAAATTATGCGGGGTTTCTCCTCCACCTTTAACGCTTGCTGATTGGTGCGAAATGCATTCTGGGATACATAGCTGCCTCAAGTCCGCACAAGTCTCCTCTTGATGCATCCTTGATAAAAGGGGCGGATCAAGAACACATCCGGGGATTTGAACTGTACTTGCTAGATGTGAACTTTGAATTGGAACAGTACTTCGGCGACAACTGATGACGTTTCACAAGTCCACAAGAACACAAGTCCAGACAAGAACGCATATTGAGAAACGGCCCTTGTTTAATCAAACATCATTTACTATAACTTCTTCTTCTTCTTCTTTCAGGTTTTATGGCGGTTGGCACCTCACTTAAAAGGCGCATTACCGCCACCTACTAGACTGAAGTGTGGGCAGTAGAATGGCGTTGAGGACAGTGAAACTTAAACTAAATTATATATATACATATTATATATATTTTATTATATAAAAAAAAAAAAAAAAAAAAACCTCATTGGATTGCATACGCATTTTAAATTCTTTCAATTAACCCAGTATTTTTAAGGTAATTTATTAATACCTTGTGCACTTTCCCAGATGTATTTCCCAATATATACTCAAGTGTCATATTTTGTTCTTTGATTTGTGTCTTTAATTCTACCCTATCATCCTCATAATTTTTGCATTCTAATAGTATATGTTTTACTGTCTCTTGTGCATTACAGTGATTGCATAGCCCAGTGGGATGTTTCCTTATTTTGTACAATGTTGCATTTAAACCAGTATGACCCATTCTTAGGCGCGATACTACCATCTCCTCCCTTGGGCTCCTGCCCATCTTCGTATTTGTGACTACCTGTTTTTGAATATTGTATAAATGACGCCCTGTATCTGCTACGTCCCAATAATACTGCCATATTTCGAGTATGTACTTTCTTATAATAGTTTTAACCTCTGCTCTACTTACTGGTACTTGTACATCTACTACCTCATGCTTTACAGAGTTTTTTGCTAGTGTATCCACTATTTCATTTCCTTCCACCCCTACATGGGCAGGAACCCAAAGGAAAGATACCAATATTTTCTTATTATGAAGTGTGAGGAGTAAATAGAGAATTCTATATATGAGGTCTTGTCTACATGATACCTTTCCAGACTGAATGCTGGTTAATGCTGACAGACTATCTGATGCTATAACAATCTCTTTGCTCTGAATATTGCCTTCCACCCATTCTATTTACTATAACTGAGAACACTGAAGCAGTTTTCATGCGAGCAGCGTCTCTCTCAGCCATAGGACTTCTCTTTCTCTGCACTCTCAAAAAGGATGTGTTAATTTTTAACACATTGTTTGTGTTATGTCTATTTTAGCACATTTTGTGTTACTTTGTGTTAAATGTGTGTTAAAAACGAAAAAGAAAAAAGAAAATATCCAACACAGTGTGTCCAACACAATATGTGTTAAATATCAGCCAATCACATTGCTGCTTGCTTCACTTCATGAGCCGTTATTCTACTGAGACAAGCAAATTTCCTCGTGCTTCAAGTTTTCATCGTCAGGACATAACTTCGATGTGTGAAGGTAGGAAATGTTTGTATTCGCCATTATACATTTTTAAAATGTCTTTTGTGATCGTTTGCAGACGGTCGAGGGGCATTTGGCACATATACATGGTAGCCGGAAAACTGCCTCACGAATGCCGATGCGAGCTGCGTCTGCTGCACATCTCGACGGTGGGAGCTTATTTTAACAAGCTTTACAGTTTCTTTTGTTAGATTAATTGTGAACAGAATCGCTTTTAATTAATCATTGACATGTTG
Organism: Garra rufa; assembly: GCF_049309525.1. Classification (NCBI taxonomy): domain Eukaryota; kingdom Metazoa; phylum Chordata; class Actinopteri; order Cypriniformes; family Cyprinidae; genus Garra; species Garra rufa. Next base: position 39,049,876 of record NC_133361.1, on the reverse strand, counting down.
TAGTGCTCACGTGAGGAAATGCATTCGTTCGTCGCGTCTTTCTCTTTGAAAATGAACATTCTTGGTGCCATGTATTGTGCAAATTTCCCTAAAGCCGGGCGTACACTGTACGATTTTTGCCCCTTTTTGCCACGATTTTTCACTCGTGCGAGAATTTCTTGGATCGGGCCGATTTTCAGCTGACTCGTGCGTCTCACATCGTGCAGTATACACAGGGTAACGAGAAGCGATTACCCTCTCACGATCGACAATCGTATGGTCGGATGAAAATCAAACTGGTTTGAAATTCTGGTCGGCCCTCGTGAGTGTATCGCACCGTTGAAGCAATGCTACGAGCGTCTACGACCCTATTACCCCAAAACTCTGGCACTGCGCATGTGCAAACACGAAAGTGAAAGTGAAGGAAGTAGTGATGGGAAGTTCGGATCATTTTACCCACTCGGACCTTTGAGTCTCGTTCAGCAAAATGAACGAATCTTTTTTCGAGTCATTTCGTTCATTTTAACAAAAAATATAATTCAAATGTTACCTGTTACCTCCCTAACACATCTACTGCTTACACAAACGTTGATCACACTTCAAACAAAACAAAACTATGATGCTATAACAGAAAATATTAAATCATTGTTTGCCTGGGTCTTTATATGGTTCGCTCACCTCGCCTAACGACTCTAAAAACAGGTGAACTAATTCCAGTATTAGAATGTTGCGCATGCGCGACTGAACGAATCACTCCCCGAGACGACTCGTTTGTCCCGAGTCACATTAAAGATTCGTTCAAAATGAGCGAATCGTTCAAGAACGACCCATCACTAGAAGGAAGCAACATGGCCGCGGTTCGTGTGACATGGAACCAAACTCTGGAGGAGCAACTTGTAGAACTCTGGCAGACTCACCCGTGCCTCTTCGATGTGGCCTCCCAGCACTACCACGACAGAAATGCCAGGGAGAAAAGTTGGGGGGAGATTGCTGCTCAGTTGAAGATACCAGGTAAGTTCATGTTTTTGTCCAGAAATTTAGCTAACATGTGGCTAAACAGCTTTTATTGTTAATGAGGTGATTTGTGTTGGTGGGCGTGCACTTGTGTGAGTGACAGGGATGGACTGTCACCAAAAAATGGCCTGTTTAAATTTTACTGTTTAACAAAGTTTAAATAACACTGAAAGTTTGACACATTGCATTAAGATGAGAGAAGTATCCTTCAAGAAAATTATGAATATATTATAACAGTTCTAAACATGACCCTGTAATTGCCCATAACTATTGTCTACAATAATTTGTGACACTAAATTACCAAGCTATAATATGTGTAGATGAAGTCTCTCTCTCTGTGTGTGTGCGCATGTGTGTGTTTGTGAGAGAGTGATTGAGTTGGTGAGTGAGAATTGGTAGCATTATAGATCATGATGTACACTTTTTACTTTTTCAGTGAATGAGATCAAAACCCGTATGGCCTCACTCCGGACTCAATATGGGAAATTACTAAAACCCAAACCCAGCGGCTCAGGCCAGAAACCATTGACCTCAAAGCAGAACTGGATGCTACAACATCTTGATTTTTTGAAGGCCCATGTTGTCCCCAGGAGTACAGAGTCCACTCTTACAGTAAGTTCATATAACCATTTGTGGGGAAATGATGGGCTTTGTGTTAAAACACCAAAGAAATGCACATTTAAAACATATGTAGTAAAGGAAATGCCTGAAGTTTATTCTCCTAATAGATGGCACACAAGTAGAGAGAGTAAATAGTTTTAAATATTAAAGACCTGACACGGACTAATTACATTAATGCTCGAGTGAAAAAGGCCAGGCAGCGTGTGTATTACTTCAGAATGCTGAGGAAGTTTAAGGTCCCCCCTGTAATTCTAAGAACTTTTTATACAGGGGCCATAGAAAGTGTTATGCACCCAGTGCATATCAGTATGGTATGGAAGTTGTACAGTTCAGGATCGCGAATCACTGCAAAGAGTAGTGCATTTGGCTGAGTCCTCTCTTCCCTCCATGTACTTGTACAATTTACTACAACTTGTGTAATATTAATGTACATTTCTAGCTATGATTATTTTACTTTATTATTTACTATTTATCTTTAACTACAGTCTTTGGAGTCTACTAATCCCACATTTTACTGCAAATTGCGCACTGCTATGATAATGTATGTGACAAATAAACTTGAACTTGATCTGTCTGCTTTCTATGCTGTTTCCGATAGCTTGACACAGAGTCAGAGGAGACATGTGCAGAGGAGGGAGAAGAGGAGCTGAATGTGGAAATAGAGTCCACCTCAACCAATAGTCCAATTTCTATGACCCAGGAGGAGGATAACCCTACTAGTACTGCAGTCAGAGGTCACACTGTCAAAAGACCTCGTTTTCACAAGGCAAAGTCATCAGAGCAAAGCCTGGAAATGGCAAAGCTCTCCTTGCTCCAGCAGGTCCAAAACACGCTCTCCACTAATAATGCAGACCCTGAGGAGCTGTTTGGACAACAGGTTGCCTCAGAGTTGAGGAATGTAAAGGACCGCACTTTACAGTTAAGACTTAGGAGAAATATTATGAACCTTATTTATGATGCACAGGAGGCAGAGCAGGGTGGCAATTGGCAGCACGCAGGTCAGGCAGGTAGGCCGTGGTATCCCTCCCATCCCTCCCATCCCTCCCAAGATTACCAGGCCCCAGGTGCTCAGCCAATGTCATTTATGAGACTGTTAAATAATGAGTAGGGCAACTAAAGACAAAATTCTAAGTTCAAGTTAAAATTGTCTGAAGACAAAACATCCTCACTACCTCAACGTTGCTGTGTTTGTACATGTTGTACATTTTGTTAAAATACATATTTTTGTAAGTATGTATAGTTGTAAGTTATATAAGGAGTAAAATCTTAATTGTAATTTCACAATAAGTTACATTTGGTTTTGTTATGTATTTTTGTTTATTTATGTACAAGTTTGTACTGCATACACAAAGAAATATGTGTACTACAAAAAGAAGTACCACTTATTGTGGTAGTTTGTATTTACCAAAAATTCAACAAAAAAATAAAAACTTCTTCAATGTTGTAATGGCCAATATTCCCAATTCTGTTATGTTACCTATTTACCTTTATTGACCACACTTTGCTTAACTTACACCATGTCTTGTTGCCAAGACACACTCCCTGCTGTTGACACAAAGTATTGGCAAAGGACTTCACGCTGTCTCTTTGCCTCCACTGTAGGGTTGCGTGCTTGGCCAACTAAAATTGACTGAAGTGCTCCCTCTCTTCTCCATGCTCCTTCAATCAGCTGGTGGTTTGCATCCTCCAAATCCACATAGCCCGGTGGAACGTAGGCTTCGGACCTCCGCTGCCGGAGAAAATTGTGGAGAGCAAGACACGTGAAGACAATGCAGACCACTTTGTCAGGATTCAGGCCAATGGTTGTCCTGAAAACCCTGAAGCGGTTTGCCAAAATTCCAAAGGCATTTTCCACAACTCTGCGTGCTCTTGACAAGCGGTAGTTGTAGATGCGTTGATTAGGGTTTAGGCTCCGAAAGGGATAGGGCTTCATCAAGTCCGGTCGGAGGGGATATGCATCATCTCCGACGAACATGTAAGGCATCATGACATCCGTGCCTGGTAGGGTGTCAGAAGGGGGGATGTTCAGCCTGCCTGTGTCCATGGCCTCCTTCAGGTCTGAATGGGCAAAGACTCCAGCATCTGACACCCTTCCCTGTGTACCTGCGCTGGCGTAGACAAACTTATAGTTTGCGTCAACTACGGCCATCAGGATGATTGAAAACCTTGATTTGTAATTGTAGAAGACACTTCCACTCTTGGCAGGAGGTTGAATGAAAACATGTTTGCCATCTACTGCCCCCAAGCAATGTGGAAACTGCCATCTTGCTTCAAATTCTTTGGCAATGGCCTTCCATTCTGAGTCAGTGGATGGTGTCTGTGAAACACAAGTACAAAATAATAAATCTCTAGTTATTGAAAACAACTTTCACTATACTGCTTTAATAAAACATTTCACAAAGACCTGATGACAATGGATAAACTTGATCGTCCAATAACTTACTGTAACTATTTCCAGTTTTGACCATTGTGTTATTCATATTGTTGGTGTGTCTATGTCGGAGCCTCTATTGTAGTTATGTCTAAATATGTCTATTAATTGTACAGTATGCGTACATCATTTGTCTATTATTTCTACAGAATACGTGTCTATTGTTAAGTGTATAGAGGGCTAACAACAACCAAAATTCCTTGGATATATTAATATACTTGGCCAATAAATCTGATCCTGATTAAATGTACCTTCAAATAATCTTCACGCAGCACAGTGGTAATGGCTGCGCAGGTTTCCATCACAATCCTACTCAAGGTTGTGCTTCCAATCCTATATTGGAAACTCAGTGAGTTGAAGGTCTCACCTGCCAAAGCAAGAAATTGTCAGAACAGGTGGATTTAGATGCTTTATATATAGGAGGGTGGTGGACATGGATGAATCTTGATAGATTGACACTAGTTTTCTATAATAGAATGCAGTGATAGTGTGTACTGTAGGTGGAAAGATAAATGTTCAGGTTCAGGTCCTGGGTCCGGGTCATATCAGTGTAGCTTTACTTGGGTGAACTGATGTATTATGTGATGTGGATAAATCAGTGGTTCTCAATCCTGGTCCTGGGGGACCCCTGCTCTGCACATTTTGCATGTTTCCCTTATTTAACACCTGATTAGGTTCATCAGCTCATGAGGAGAGAGATCCATGAACTGAACTAATCAGCTAATGATCTCAGTCAGGTGTGTTAAATAAGGGAGACATGCAAAATGTGCAGAGCAGGGGTCCCCCAGGACCAGGATTGAGAACCACTGGGATAAATGACTGTGGCTCATGTCCAGCTTTAGTGAAATGTAGTTTCTAGGCTGTACACTTGCCTGTTGCCAAAAAACGTAAAGTAACTGAGAGCCTGTCCTTGGGGCTGATGGCTTTTCGTAGCTGTGTGTCCTTTTTTATTATGTGAGGAGTTACCCTCTCCAAGAGATGATTGAAGTCATCCACCGTCATTCTCAGAAGGTCCCGAAAGCCCCTCATGTCATCTACCTATGAAGTATTAACACTATCATTAAGAACTGAATATTAATGTGCAACCTACTGATGTCTTAAAGCAACAACTAAATGAATGCATATAGGCCTTCTGTTTACGTTAAATTAAAAAAAGGACAACCAGTCATAATGAAATTGATACATTCATCACACTGGTGACAATGGAACGTTAGCACACAACATTGAGAGTTGACAGGATGTCAAGTCGGTTAACAACACTCTGAAAACATAACGTTAACGTTTACACTGAAGTTGTAGGACTAGGATATTTAGGCCACTTATGAGTTCAACTGCTGATTGGTCAAATGCCACGGTGTTGCCATCTGTGACTTACACTGATTTCTGCTGATTGGCTGGAAGAAGTCCATGCAGAAAATTAAACTATTCTTCACTTATTCTGGATATGCAAGTATACTCAGCAACTATGGAAACATGTTTGAAATTAACAAGTCAACATCATCTTAAAAGGTTTTAAATTAAACCTCAAGATGGTTCTCTTTGTTTTTTTTTGAAGGAGATTCAAATATTTGTTTTGTTATAAACCTAATTTTCTATCTATGTAGGTTTTACATACATAAATTGCAAATTCTCTAATTGTACACCTATTTTTTTGGTTACCACAAGAAATTAAGTAATATTTAAAAACTATTTCAACATCTCATAACAGAAAAGCAATTAGGACCTATTCAATTTGTATAAGCTTATAAATATACTCAATCTGTAAGCAGTCAATTAGAGCGTTGCATTTCTCAGCCCCGGCCGACTGGCCGACTTTTTTACACCTCTAGTTGCTGGGCTTCAGGCCAATTTTCACGTCAAAGTTCAGAGGCGGGCGGGCACCTGTTTTATCTGTTTTTGGTTTCTCCTTATTTTAATATTTTAGACATCCATAAATTATGGTGAAGAAAAAAATTCCGCGCTGGTGGAAACAACAGGAGACTTCACTTTTGCTTTCACTTTCGAGACCGTTAAGAACGGCAGCGCAGCTGGAACAGATCTGCGCTCAAGCACACAATATGCTGAAAATTGCCACAAAGATAAATAAATAACACTGAATGTGTCGGGCCGGAAAGAGTAAAGCTTATTTAAATTATATATTAATAAACTAGTGTATTCTGAGTCAGTGTAACAAAAATCCTTTTTGGACACGCCTTTAGAGAGAAATTTATCTTTACGGATTACATAATGAGAGAGTTTTTGTTTTCTATTTGTTTTATTTCGTTAAGTAATAATGTAAAACTATTTTATACGTTTTGTTAAGTGCACACAAATAAAAGTACACTACACCCTTTACAGTAACGAATGATGTATTACTCTTACCTTTGTGAGCAAAAATGACAGATCATTTTAAATTGCTTCCACTGAAAAAAATGCACTGGCGCCCATGTCCTGCGTCTTTAGCTTCCACTCTCTGCACAAACTATTGGATATACCGCACATTTATATAGGTTTAACGTTTAAAATAACATTGTTTTATACTTGAACTATTTTATATTTATAGATTTTAGGCAAATCATGATGATTTGAGTAGGTAAACTGATCAATCTGATCGTTAAAAATAATAATACAATAATAAATAAATAAAAACTTATATTTACGAACAAATATGCTCCAAACTTTTTTTCTAAATTAACTTAATTAAAAATAAAACGAAACTAATTATAATCAATTTGCCATTACATACCAAACTAAAGTATTTTGATTTTAAAATCTGGCTCAGGACGTGCGACATCAGTGGTAGACCGGCTCCAGAATTAAATCCCTGAGGCTGCTTTCACATTTATATTTTTGCCCCGTGCATTACTTTGATATCACTGTGTTAGTCACTGCTATTTCGAGAATGAATCCAGCATAAATATGCAGATGTAATTCCCTAAACATGGCAGCGTGTATGTGTCCGAAAAAAGACAGTTTCATACAAATTCTGAATGGACTGTAGCCTGGAAAGTGTAGGCTACAATACGCCTACAATACGCTTATTATCATCATCACTAAAAGCACTGAATTTATAGAGATCTCACAAAATTCCATTATAATAATCAATAAAGCTTTCTAAACTATGAGTCTTGTATTTATCGCGCCATTCCCCCTCCTACCCCCTAATGTCGCCTATGGGTATAAGTTTAGAGCACCCTCATTAATTTAGGAAGCACCCTCAGTGATTAAGTTCTGGAACTGGGCCTGGCTCACGGAAAGGCACGAGATCGCTCTAATGAATGATCGATTAAAGTTGTTGCTTCTTACCTCCAGTTCACGCTGTAAAATGGACAGACCATATTGCCCACGTCTGCGCAGCCAATTCCTTGTCCAAATCCGTCTTTTTCGCTTCCTTTTGGAGCTTTCTGCACACAAAATTGCTAATATAGCCAAGGCAGCGCTTTTCGCTCTGGTGACCCTCATCATTCCTTGTCAGCATCCTACTTCCGTGTTTTTGTTGTTGTTCTTCTTCTTCTTCTGTTTCAAGTCCGACGTGCGATATTGGACGCACAGTGTGAGCGGTAAGATCGCATAAGAGCATCGGGTCGTACAGTGTGAGAACATAAATCGTGAGCTGCGAACTTTTACACCCTGCGATTCTGTCGTGCAGTTTGAGCTAGAGCCAAGAGCAACGATTGATAATATCGCACAGTCCCAGCAAACATTTGGACGTGTATTGACCGTTGAAAAGACGTCCGTCCGACACGTCCCGTCATGGTTGAAAAATAGTTCCAAAATGGAAGTTGAACCGACGTCTTTTCTGGCCGTGAATTCCACGTCTTTTCTGGCCGTGAATTCCACGTCTCTTCTGACCGTGAATTCCACGTCTCTTCAGCGTCTTCTTCTGGATGTTTATGTGGTGTGTTTATGCATAAGTGTAGGCATATAAGCCTGCATATAAAATAATCATACACTAATTGTGTTAAATCGTAAACAGGCGATTTTGACGTTTACACATCTAAACTCACAAAGGTTCTAAAAAGGGCCAAAATCGGCCCAGTCATACCGAAACGTCTAGATAGAACACGTTATAATCATGTGTAGATCAAACAACACATTACTTTACTTATACATTTAAGTACTTAATATAATTAACTGCATCTGAAAATAAGGTTAAGGTTTGATACATGCAATTATTTATAGTTATTACAGTAACTACATGTAACAAGGTCACTGTAAAATAAAGTGTTATATTATTAACATTTTAGTAGTTCATTACAAATGATCAAAGATAACGGGATGAACTAAAGTCACAATTTATTTATCACATTTATTTTATGGTTTTAATACAAATTCACCTGGGAAACAGGAAAAATTAACATGTTCATCACGAAACAAATTCAGTTTCATAACTAAATTTAAAGAATTGAGCTGTCACAAATATCTCCCACATCTTTTTCACCCGAAAACGTATTTTTTATAACCCCCACCCCCCGCTCTTCCTGGAGCATGTTTTAGATGTTCAGCCATAGCGCCATCAATTTCCTATTCCGTTGAATTGGGGTTCCACCTCTTCACAGCATCTGAGGGAAGAAAATATGAATGTAAAAAGCAAAAAGTTAAACAAGCACTTATTTTTAAAGTGTTTTTATCTATCAAACTAATTGTACAATGCAGTCGAACAAGACTTTTCCCATCCATTTCATGAACACATTAACCTGTGATATGAGTAACATGAGAACATTATATTTTAGTGGATTTCTCTGACACTCTACATGTCACAGTATTGAGAGCTTCTCTGAGATACCAAATGATTGAATGTTTCACCAGGACCACTCCCTCTCCTTAGTCTTCAAAAAGTCTAAAAGTAATGTAGTGACACTCTTATGGAAATAAGATAATTTGTAATTATTTAAATTTGTCTAATTTTTAAACTGTGTGTCATGAATCAACATCTCAGAAAAATGTTATGCATTTCAAAACAAAGTGACGACTTAATTCGTGATGCAGGATGTTGATTTCATACATGTCCACATATGAGAACACCGGGACTAAAACATGTTAATTATGCGTTTGGACATTTCTGATAAAAACAGGTCTTTTAAATAAGACACAAGGAACATACGATGTGTCACAAATTACCTTGTATTATATTATATAAAGGTGTAGCCTTGAATGTAGCCTTCTCCAGCTGGCCACCACCCTGCATGTTGAATTTTGCCATTAAGGCATTTGACATGATTCTGCGAAATAAACGATTCAGTCATAATATTAAAATGCATTGATCAGTATTACAAATTAGCAGTACTGTGCAGCTTGCCAATTGCATGCAGTGTTAAAACATACACTTTCACAACCACTCTCATGTAATAAGTGCTCTATCCCTATCCAAAGTTTTTGTGACAAGTAATGACTCATTCATTTCTTACACTAACATTATGTTTTTATATCTTGTTTTAAGTCCTACGAACAACCTGATTTAGCACAGACATTACAACTTCAACACAAAAACAGGCAATTATATAAGTAGATATAGTGTGTGACAGAATTATAGTATTACCAAAGGTTGAGGTTATTATTGTGGATACTGTTACTATTGTCATTTTTTTCTGAAATACGACACAGCAAAACACACAAACAATGCTAGGTAAATACATACCTGTTCATACACAGTCTCTGACTGACATTCGGCCAACTCTGGACAGTTGCTGAACCTAAAAGTGACACCACAATCAAAATAATGTAATAATCTTTTGAAAACTCAAGAGCAAGACAGAATTGACAGCAAACAAAAACAATGGTATCAATATTGGCATTAGATTATCGATAAACAACTACTTGTACCTCTAATAAAAGATTTACAAACTGACTGTTTGCAAACTTTGCTTTAATGAATTGCCCATAAATGGCCTGCGTTTCAAACACCATATAATATTCCTTACTTGCTGATGGCATGGGGTAATTATCTGGTTCCACCTATTTGAAATTGTAAAACACCAAGGCAGGCTCCACTGTCCCCTCGGATTCTGAGCTGCTGTCCTCTTCCGCTAAGGCATCAACTCTTGCCTTTCGACATCTCCACTTTCTTTGATAGTCAGAGGACATGTTTAGCAAATCTGAAATTACAAAATACTTTTAAAGCACTTATTGAAGTCAGCCATGCTCAAATTAATTTACAGATTTCAGTGAATTATTCCTGAGCTCCTTCTACAGTTTTAACATATCACAGTCTTTCATTTCATTTATTTTCAGAAATAAACTTTCAGAATGCTACATCTGAGTAGTACTTTTTAATTTAATCTTTAAACATGTTTAATCAACCGATGTGCTCTTATGTGCTGCATGTCATTGATATCAAAGTACATATATACATTTAACTATTGTTTTTTTCCCTTTTATAGCTTGCCTAATAATAAAGAAATATATATGTGTGTGTGTTTGTGTGTGCGTGTGTGTCAATGCATATAGTATACTGAATATATAATTTTTAATATATCTCATACAAGTCATTAACACAAACACACTTTAACATTCTGTGATAATGCTTACACATAAAACAACAAATTGAGAAAACTTAATATTCGAAAGCTGGCTACTTCAACTTTTAATTTTCATAAACTTTTTATTTAGCCACTGATGAGTTTCTTTTTAGGGTTAAAAAAGACCATAGCATTAAACATTACCTTTTAACATACTAGCTAACTTTAGCCCAAGTTAATTTAACTTGACAGTGTGCTTATACTTGCTTTTGGTTCCTCCGAGTAAAACAAGTAAAATTAAAATACATTAATTAAATATCTCAAAATGTACTTACCCATCGGTGAATTTTTAATGATTTGTAAACTCAAACTCTCTCCTCGTGTACGTTACGGCTCACTCCTCTTCTTCTGGTGTTTTTGGCGATTTTGCCAAACCAGCATAAAAAGATGCATTACCGCCACCTATTGATCTGGAATTTTGAGTGTACAAACTGTCATTTCTCGAGATAATCTGCTGTAGAGATACCATATCGGGAGATTTGTAACAACATCTTGGCAGCAGTTTTTGCATCCAGCTCAGACTTTAAATTGTGACTTTATGAATAACTTATGTATATAGCCTATATATATTTAATAATTAAAAACGAAATAATTAAATCATATTGTAATGTATGGGAAACTAGTGGAATAATGGGTAAATGCAGTGATTTCACACTTAACTACAATCAATTTGTGAATAGAATTTGACATAAAACAAGATGTAAAACAAATGGAAGTTTTTTAAATAAAGATTTCCGTGCTGGTTTGCATGGGTCTTAAACGTTTAAAGGACGTCAGTGGACGTCTATTAACAACCTCTTAAGAAACTACTTTGGGCACTTAAATTAATTACTGTAGTATGCCAATGTGAATGTGTATGTAAGCACAATTGCTTTTGCATATTTCATAAGGATTTTATAGAGGTTGACGATGGACTATAAATGCACGTGTAAAAGACGTCACCTGCTGGACGTCCTTTCACAACCGGGTATATTTTGAACTACACTCAGCTAAAAGTCAAAGTAACAACTTTACATGCAACCACATATAATTGTAGACATGTACAAATGCATCTGAATGCATTTTTAAGAAATATTTTGTGTTAAAATTTTTTGCATATTTTGTCGTCCTACCGCGACTATTTTTGGCCAGGGACAGGACGTCGCCGTCGGACCAATGTTTGCTGGGGTGTATCCCAGGCTTAAGACGCTAACATAATCTCTGATGCTTAAGCTTTTCTTGCCTTTTTAGCTATCGCTATTTTACAATATTCGCTATGTGTAGCCTATAAATAACAAAAGTATCTTTATGTTACTCTTGCAGCTTTGAATGGAAGACACTCCTGAAGCACTTGTGGCAGTTACTGATGAGACGGGAGACAAACGAGAGACTTCATCTCAACGACCCTCACCATCACTTGTACAGAGATGGGACCAAGTCACACATGTGCAAGTCTCAAGTAAGTCTCAAGTCTTAACCTTCAAGTCTCAAGTAAGTCCCAAGTATTTTTTAATTGGGCAAGTCAAGTCAAGTCAAGTCGCAGGCTATGTCAAGTCAAGTCCAAGTCAAGTCACCTTATTATTGTAATTTTACCTGCAGAATCTGATCTTAATAAAGTGAAAAGACAAGATATAAATAAAATAACTGAGTAAATTACAATAATTTGGATTTGCATTGTAAATACTCATGTTCAGTAAAATACATCATGGAATCAAACAAAATTGTAACTTCATAAAATCATTTATTTTTCACTTCTGCCAACAGTGTTTGAAATGTTTTAAATTTCCAACATTGAGTCCATAAAACAAATAACAGCTTAACATCCAACAGACTCCTCTGAACACCTCTCTCTTTCTCTCTCTCTCTCTCTCTCTCAAACACAGAGTTTACGTACAATATTAAACTTTGTTACATTTCTCCTCTCTCTCACACACACACACTCACTCACTCACACACTCTCTCTCATCTCTCTCACACACACACACACACACACACACACACACACACACACACACACACACACACACACACACACACACACACACACACACACACACACACACACACACAGAGAGAGAGCAGGGGCGGTTCTAAGGTCAGTGGATATTCGGGGCTTTTCGGGGCCCAAACTAAAATTGTTTATTTTTATTTAAATTAATGAATGAATTAAGAAAAAGAAAGAAAGGCTTATTGTATCAGTGAAATAATTTTAACTATTTGCAAATAATATTTTATTTTTAATTATGCATGCATTGTCTCTTAATGAATAAAGGACATTATAGCATATTTTCAATTCAAAAAGGCAAAATGTAATAAATAATAAAAAATGTTAAATGTTTATCTAACTACATTTTACCAGGCATTCGTTCACCTCTTTAATAATTGTCAATGATGATAGACCGCTGAACTTTTAGGGGCCATTCACATGTCGCGCCTAAAAACGCGTGGAAAACGCTAGGCGCGCCGCTTTCTTCCTTGTCAACAAAGCGCTCGGGCGCTTGCTCTCCGGAAGCGTCTGCCGTTTCTAAGCAACCATCAGCTGCGCTCTTGCTCTAAGCTGCGGTGCACTTGCTGCATTCTGAAAAGTTGAGATGTTTTTATCTCGATGCGGCGCGGACGCGCCTGGAAAAAACGAGCGCGTCGCACCGCGAGCGCGTCGCGAACGCGTCGCTTCCATTATGCGTGCACAAGCCGCGCGTCTACATTTAAAATAACGAATTTGAGCGCGCAAAAGACGCTACATGTGAACGGCCCCTAAAGCTGCGTTCACACCGCCCAAACCGTCATGCGTCAGTTGCGGCAAGATTACATGTAAAGTCAATGGTTGAGTCCGTCAGAGGTCCGTCAGAGGCTCTGCGTTGCGTTGTGTCCGTTGGATCCGTCAACTTTTCAAGCGTTACCTGCGTTTCAAGCGTCAACGCAGCCAACGCAAGCAACGCAGAAGTTCAGCTAGTTGAACTTTTGACGGACTTAACGCACTTGACGCAGTGCGTCAACCAATCAGAGCGTCTCACTGTAGCGACGTCACCACACGTATTTTGAATGAAGCGGGAGCAGAAAAAACAACAACATACATTTCTCTGCGATTGACGACGGCTACAAACTTATTCTAGCCGTCTGCAATCGCAGAGAATTGTATGATCCGTCCTCGTTGTTGTATAAAGACAGGAATGTAAAGGAACTTGCTTGGATGAAGATCGCTGAAGAGATCGGGTTGTCAAATCTTTTCTCAACGTAATTATTTCCCATTTCGTTAGCTAGCGAAACATGTTCATGAGAGGATTCCAAAATGTCCAGTCCCAATAGTTTGCCATGGTTTATTCAGGGGAAGTGTGCAGAAAACTAGATGCGTTGGGAGCGTTGCCTGACGTGTGCGGTGTGAACGCACCAAAATGCAAGCGTTGCCAGCTTCAACGTACATGCGTCAAACTAGATGCGTTAGGTGCGTTGCCTGACGCAGACAAAGTGTGCGGTGTGAATAAGTCTTCCTAACAACAAACAGAGCGGTGCGTAATGGAGTGCATCAGAGCAGCATCAAGAAATCAAATATTTTGCAGTGAACCTCTTATTTGCATCTTAAGTTTATTGCCAATAATAATGACAGGTTTGTGAAAGTGTAGAACTTGGTGAGCTCGCGCTAAACACATCTTCAGCACAGCGACTCATTTGCACTCCTCTGATTGGCCAATGCGTTCAACAGACATGTCTGTGATTGGCTACAATGCTTAACGCTGCAAAAGCACGGCGCAAGTACCTTTAATTCAAAGGGGAAAATATATATAAAACTAGATGAATGTGATCATTTATATTTGGGCCTGAAATCACTGATACAACCTTTAATGGCTACTTTAGCTATTATTACATTAGCTAACTACCAACTAACCAGATAACATTAACAAATAGACAAGCACTTACTGGGCAGAATGGCTCTTCAGATGACGGACGAAATTGGAGGTTGTCGTCTGGCTGTCTGCAATTTTTATATGGCATGTCTTGCAAAGCGCTGTTCTACTTTTTCCATCTTGCGAAAAATTTTTGAATCCGAAAGCGATGACCCTCGGTACCCCACCGGCTGACATGTTGATGTGATATATGATCTAAGTGGGTGTGGTGTGCGTAAGGTACGAGAGGGCATGACTGATTATAGTGTCGTGATCCAGTCATGACAACGCTATTCTCAGCCTGCGCTCCAGCTGGGTAATCAACTTTATTTTTTTACAATAATTTATATATTTTATATTCAAACTGAAAACATGTGATTAACACTCAAGTCATTCAAGTCATCGTGTCTCAAGTCAAGTCAAGTCCCGAGTCTTTAACTTCCAAGTCCGAGTCAAGTCTCAAGTATTTTATTTTTTGTCAAGTCAAGTCACAAGTCATAAAAATAGCGACTCGAGTCGACTCGAGTCCAAGTCACCAAGTCACAAGTCCCCATGTCTGCACTTGTATGCTGATAAAAATATGTAAATAAAACGATAAATACTTAAGAGGTTGTCAAATACCACATTATTTAAAAATTTTAAGTACAAATTGTATAAACCATTAACAACTTTTCACTCAAGGAACAATTAAAATGTTGAAATGACTATTGTGCTTGTTTACCTCTCTTTTTTTTAACCTTTTTGAGTTTTTATGTAATTGTTAGTAGCAGGTTTAATAAATGTTTAAACTATACATTAGTTTGCAGTGTCTTTATTGCATACAAAATTTGTTAAATAACATACTTGACACAAATTGTATTTATAACACAATAGTGTGTAGAAAAAAACACATTTTCTGTGTTAGCTGGAATAACACACTGGTTGAGTTAAAACTAACACAAAATGTGTTGTCCTTAACTAGACACAAAGGTGTGTTAAGAAACAACACAGGTTGCGTTGGGGGGGGGGGGGGGGGGGGGGGGGAGGGGACATGTCCCCCGCACTTTTTTTGACCTAGCACCAATATTTACGCCATTGTTCTCTGATTTGTTACTTAGATTTGAGTGAACTAACATTTAGCCAATCACAGCGCAAATCTCTTGGGTGTCCTCAAATTGCCACTTTGGTGCTGTAAAATGCCCATTGTTCTTCTATTTAGAATTTATTATACTGTATGAATATCACCATACTGTCCCCCCCACTTTTAAATTGGCTGCTACGTGTGTGTTTGTGTGTGTTCAGGGCGGGACACATAACCAGTGATGATGATTGGTGTGTCTGTAAACGTGGTGTAACTGAGAACGCTACGATTGGCTTAGATTGAGTACATTTCCATTGTTTGCCAATCAGAGGTAGAGTAGTGCGGGTGCGGTGCGCACACACGGTCAGTCGCACACACCAACATCCAGGGGCCTCATTTATAAAGACTTGCGTAGAAACCATCCTTGATTTTATCTAAGAACTTTTCTGATTTGATCATAAGACCGATTCAGAGAAACGAACGTACACACGAAATCCATGCGTACGCCAGTCATTCGGTTATAAATCACAAATGATCGTGGAATTGTGTACAGCTGAATGTTCCGCCGTCGAAACACCCCTGCTTAATTAACATATAAAATGAGCTCATTCCTAAAGCAAAAACTCTGTGACAATGGCAAGTAAAAAGGAGTGCAAGAAATCAAATTATAGTGAGGCTGAACTATCTGCAATACCAGGCATTACCACAAGGAAACAGTCGTACGCCAAGCTGGAATCTGACGTGGAAATAAGTAATTTTCCACGTCAAAGATGGTTTTTATAAATCTGTACTTTGACGTGGATTTGATCGTACGAACACTCTAAGATCAAATCAGTGCGTAAGAAAGTTTTATAAATGAGGCCCCAGGAGTTACAACGACTGCAAGTCCAACAAGTTCAAAGGTATCTTTCGCAAACTGGAAGTATAAGCACTACTTTTCCCTCGCTGAGGTGAAAGGCAAAAATGTTTATGTAACGTGCAACTTATGCCCAGAAAAAAAAAGAGTCTGTCTGCATCGGTCTGTGCAATAAATATTTAAAGTTCTAAACCATCTATTGTGCTTTATTGTTCCACTATAGCCGGGGTCGTCAAGCATTGCGTACAGACAGATGTAGCTTTCAATGAGTGAAAAACGTTGATGGAAAGCGCATTATGTTGGGGTTACGTCGCAAAATATTGTAAACATATTTTTTATACTGCATTTTTATACATATTATACTTCATATGCTGATATTAATTTACTTAATTTACTTGATATTAATTACTTTCAGGTTGTCCTAAATGTGGGGACTGAAAGGCAAGATTTGCAATGAAACTTTATAAGGCTATCCATTGAATAAATATGAGCGCTGCACGTTTGAAAGTCAGCTGCGGCGCTGCTTTGTGTACCATTCTGATAGCGCCTCCTGCTGGAAGAGAATGATCTGCCATTTTTAATCAGCTCATACGTCTGCTGTTGTCAAAAAGACCAATGTAAAAAAAATCAATCTATGGTTTTAAGCAGCAAACACGTAGAGTTGTAAATGTGAACTGATGGATCCACAAGATCATGTGTTATACAAATTTAAACAATTAAGGCAGTAAATATGTTAATTAATATAATACTTGATTGACAGTAATTGTTTAAATTAATATAAGAATTGATTCTTGAAGGCTGGAATGTGAAGTTTATAATTTAAGAAATCTTTTTTTGTTTTGTGAAACCTGCATCTGAATCGTAAATCGTGCTTTTACAGTCATTTTAATTATTTATATATTTCTTAATTTATTTTTTGTTCAGGTCTTTAAAAATGTATTTAAATGTCTAGAATTTAAGATAAAATATGCTGCAGATACTCTGGTCTCGCAAAAACAATAAATAGTTTTTTATATATAATTGTCTGGACCTCGGCTGGTGAGCAGGGTTCATTACTGGACCTCGAGCCGTTTTAGTTAAAGACCCCTGCACTATAGTAATGATAATATTTATAATAATATGTTGAATTTGATAGTTGTCTCTGACGTTGTCCCACAACAACATTAAAATAGTGTAGATTAGTGTACAATGTTTTATATTTATTTTATAGTTATATTAGTTTTTTTTTTAAGTAACGCAATAGTTACTTTGCCTGGTAATTAGTTACTTTTATAATGATGTAACTCAGTTACTATTTGTGAGAAGTAACTAGTAACTATAACTAATTACTTTTTTAAAGGTACGTTCCCAACACTGCTGTTTTCACATAAACAAGTTAACACACTGATAAAGCTGTGAAATGAATTCAACTTGAAATGTATTATTTAGGTACTGTGGTGTTTTTGACTAAAAATTAATATTTGCAGGTACCTAAAATACAGTTAAAGAACATTATGTAAATGCTTATCACATTATTAACAAGTGTATATTTGGATATTCTTTTTTTTTCTCTCTTTTTCACCAAGAAAATTATATATATACATATTTCACTATGAAGTTGAAGTCTAAGTGGTGCTCCAGGTTTTGTTTAATTTTTTTAAGAGCATGTCCTTATTTCGACAGACTTGTTTCCATACAGTATGGAGTAAAAAAAAAAAAAAAAAAAACACATATAGAGACACATAACTCCGCCTCATGGGGATGTGAGACGGTCGGATCTATTCGCAAGCTTTATTAGAAAACTTAGACAAGGTCAAACACAGGCAGGGTCAACCATCGGCAAACAGATATAGTATGGGCATGACATGAGAGTAATCCAGGGACGGGCGATCGGCAGCAAACGTAATCCGAATGGGAAAAGGGAAATCTGAAAAGACAGTACAAAGATCGATTGAGGGGCGAACAGAGTCCAAAACGGCAAGACGAAGAGTAATCCAAACAGGCGTAAATTCCAGGGCAGGCTGCAGACTAGACGAGAAAGCGGGCAGGGAATCCAAAACACGAAAGACTAGACTAAGAAACAAGACTTTGAACAAGATTACCTAAACTAGGGAATGCAATGAGTGGCTCCGTAAAGTAGCTATCGCTTGGAGAGTGATAAACGCTATAACAATACTCGGCCAGAATGATTGTGATGACCTTGTATTTATACGGTTGGTGATTGGTTACAGGTGAAAGTGCAATGGGAGATGGGAAGTGTATACCAGAGTGAAGTGTGAGTCAATTTGATGAGCGGGCGACCTCTGGTGGTGCACGGATGGAAGAACACGGGCAGAATTCATAACACTACCAATACCACACAAACCATTGTTGGTCATTAAGAGTCTGTCTCCCATAGCCATGTATGCATGTTCTTAACCAAAGCATTTGTCATGCTGTGTTTGGGCAGATAAGCATACTGTTTTTTTGCATTTTTTCAGAACCGCTTGCATAAGTTTCTTCAACACAAGCCTTTCTTGTATTTTATCAGTGCAAGAGATTATGGAAAATTCTCTCCAGTCAGATTTATTTGGCCAGGCAACCTTGATTTTTGTGTCTCTAATCTTAGGTCAATCTCAGTCTCAACACTTCAATAATGACTTATGCAGACAGCATAAGAGACAGCAGTTACCTACTGACCAGTCCGGCCAGTGATATACAGTGTTCCAGTTTTATGGTGTGCACTGCAGTCACATTTACCAATAAAGCACTTGTGTGCTCTTTACTCCCCAAAGTGGTTAACAGTGACTTCAGTGTTAAACAACAGTACAGTGTGTGGGTGATAGCACCCTTGGGTGTCAGAAAGGAAGAAGGCACCATTGTTGAACAGGAGGATGTTGTGTGGTCACACTCTGAGAATGTTATATTTTAAATAGTCAAAGAAACTGCAGCTTTGTAACTCATCACTGGAAAAGATTACAAATAAAAACCCAGCATGGTCAGAAACAAAGCAGAAGTCATTGTTAAAAATTACTCTTATCATCCAGGGACCTGAAACAACACAAACTTTTTGTGTGCGTGTTAGAAGTGAATAGACTAGCGCTATGCATGTCTTGTGTATATTGCAGTAAAAAGGGTTCACACTCCAGTATCAGAAGAGTGTGTCGAAGAGGAAGTTACTTCAGCCAATCGCAGTTCAAAAGTTATTGACGGGCTGAGCAGACGTGATGCGGATGCAGGACTGTTGTAAACTGGTAAAATAATGATATTCTAACACTGATCCACTAGAAATGAAGCCGCTCTTTTTTTTTTTTCTTAAGATTTAAGAGGAAAGATTACAGCCTAATCCCATTTTGAGAATGAAAACATTGTGTATAATGAATCTAATTTACAAAGAACATATTTATATCCCACTTACATATTACAGTTTGTCACAGACTCAAAGACTGCAAGAAGGTGGATATCCACACAAACTCAGGATTTATTCAAGAA
The DNA here is from genome assembly GCF_049309525.1 of Garra rufa. Lineage (NCBI taxonomy): Eukaryota > Metazoa > Chordata > Actinopteri > Cypriniformes > Cyprinidae > Garra > Garra rufa. The sequence continues at coordinate 39,030,108 of NC_133361.1, read as the reverse complement.
ATATAGAAACAGGGTCTGTTTTCAACTGAACATAATAAATCAGGAAATCTTCACAATATAAACACAGTCTTATCTTTGATCCAGGTGTCCATGGTAGATAACATAGCAGAGGAGAAATCCAGGAAGGAAAGTAGGTATGGAGACAGGTATGAAGCAGAAGATAACACTGAGACCAGACACGGAATAAAGTGAGGTTTTTATGCCGTGGTCGTGACAGGGAACAGGTGTGCGTAATTAGAAGTCTGGTGACTTAGAACGGATGACTGTGGCTGGTGTGCTGGGATCCAAAGGGGGCGTGGTTGGTGGCTCCATAACACAGTTAAAGTGTTTTTAAATTTAAATATAGTTCATATAAAGTAGTATTTGTAAGATACATACCAAAAACATTTTGAGATCATGCACTTCAGAAAAAAAAAAAAAAAAAAAAAAACATATTGGAAACAATAAGGGGAAACGTTCTAAAATAACGGTCATAAAAAAACCCTAACTCTGGAGGGTCAGCTAGAATATTTTAAACTTAACAAAAAGCCAATTTATATATATATTTTAACCTCAAATGCTCATCTCTACCTCTAGCTCTGCTATATGCATGCATTCTGTAACATTGCAGAGATAAGATAAGGCAAGATGAGGATCTAAATGCAGTAGTTTAATGGAAATCCACGAAGCAACAATTAATCCAATATGGGCGACACAAGAACTCAGACATTGGCAATGAGCAACCATTACAAACATTTAAAAACTGACAAGGCACAGGGGAAACACAAGGACCATTTATACAAAGGGCTAAGGTAATGAGCTAATAGGTAACCAGGGTAACCATGACAACAAACGAGGGAGCAGAGGAGCAAGAAACGGGCAACAGTAAAACACAGAAACTACAAAATAAGAGTCCTTAAACACAGACACAGAAAACACAGACCAGGATCATGACATAGCCCCCCCCTCAAAGGAGCGGCTTCCAGATGCTCCAAACAGAAGCATAAGTCAGGAGAGAGGGGGAGCTCAGGCAGAACAGGGGGACGGATGGATCATCTTGTGAGGAGACTCAGGCGCGGCGATCATCTTGTGAGGAGACTCAGGCGCGGCGATCATCTTGTGAGGAGACTCAGGCGTGGCGATCATCTTGTGAGGAGACTCAGGCGTGGCGATCATCTTGGCGACAGGCTCTGGCGTGGCTGCCATCTTGCGAGGAGACTCAGGCGCGGCGATCATCTTGTGAGGAGACTCAGGCGTGGCGGCTATCTTGGCGACAGGCACTGGCGTGGCGGCCATCTTGCGAGGAGACTCAGGCGCGGCGATCATCTTGCGAGGAAGCTCAGGCGCGGCGATCATCTTGCGAGGAGGCTCAGGCGCGGCGATCATCTTGTGAGGAGACTCAGGCGTGGCGATCATTTTGGCGACAGGCTCTGGCGTGGCGGCTATCTTGCGAGGAGACTCAGGCGCGGCGATCATCTTGCGAGGAAGCTCAGGCGCGGCGATCATCTTGCGAGGAGGCTCAGGCGTGGCGATCATCTTGCGAGGAGGCTCAGGCGTGGCAGCCATCTTGGCGACAGGCTCTGGCGTAGCGGCCATCTTGGCGACAGGCTCTGGCGTGGTGGCTATCTTGGTGACAGGCACTGGCGTGGCGGCCATCTTGCGAGGAGACTCAGGCGCGGCGATCATCTTGTGAGGAGACTCAGGCGTGGCGGCTATCTTGGTGACAGGCACTGGCGTGGCGGCCATCTTGCGAGGAGACTCAGGCGCGGCGATCATCTTGCGAGGAAGCTCAGGCGCGGCGATCATCTTGCGAGGAGGCTCAGGCGCGGCGATCATCTTGTGAGGAGACTCAGGCGTGGCGATCATCTTGGCGACAGGCTCTGGCGTGGCGGCTATCTTGCGAGGAGACTCAGGCGCGGCGATCATCTTGCGAGGAGGCTCAGGCGTGGCGATCATCTTGCGAGGAGGCTCAGGCGTGGCAGCCATCTTGGCGACAGGCTCTGGCGTAGCGGCCATCTTGGCGACAGGCTCTGGCGTGGTGGCTATCTTGGTGACAGGCATTGGTGTGGCGGCTATCTTGGCGACAGGCACTGGCGTGGCGGCCATCTTGCAAGGAGACTCAGGCGTGGCGATCATCTTGTGAGGAGACTCAGGCGTGGCAGCCATCTTGGCGACAGGCTCTGGCGTAGCGGCCATCTTGGCGACAGGCACTGGCGTGGCGGCTATCTTGTGAGGAGACTCAGGCATGGCGGCCATCTTGTTAATTTCCCTCTCAACATCCCCACAGTAAAAGGAGATTTACAAAACAACAAGACAAAGTCAATATACTGTGCTAGGGTCCAGCTGGGGTCTTGATCTGGTAAGTTTAAACTGATATCAGGATCAAGTCCACTCCAGAAACAGTCCTTTATCATGGTCTCATCACAAGGCGCAAGATGACTATATGTCAGGAACTCCTCCACATAATATTGAATAGGTCAGCCATTTTGAAAAATGGAGCAAAGGACACTCACAGGGTTGTGTAAACCTCCTGCTAGATCCATCCTTGGTCAGTTGTTCTGTAACGTTGCGGAGATAAGATGAGGTAAGATGAGAATCTAAATGCAGTAGAAATCCACGAAGCAACAATTAATCCAACACGGGTGACACAAGAACTCAGACATTGGCAATGAGCAACCATTACAAACATTTACCAACTGACCACAGGGGAAACACAATGACTATTTATACAAAGGGCTGAGGTAATGAGCTAATAGGTAACCAGGGTAACTAATGTGGGAATGGGTGTGGTTCAGTGAATGTCCATGACAACAAACGAGGGAGCAGAGGAGCCGGAAACGGGCAACAGTAAGACACAGAAACTACAAAATAAGAGTCCTTAAACACAGACACAGAAAACACAGACCAGGATCATGACACATACTCTGTGTACTCCAGTTCAAGGCAGTTAAGGTAGGTCGAAAAACTCCCATCTCATTTTCTCCTTTAACTTCATAATTGTCATTAATTGCTGTTTTACATTTTTTTGTAAAGGGAGTTTGAGCTTTGCATGTTCACTTTGTAAACACTGGGTCAGTACTTCTGCAGCGATGTAGGGTGATTCTGAAGTTGGAGCAGAAAATGAGATAGGAGTTTATCGACATACCCTAACTGTATTAAACCAGAGTACACAGAGTATGCATGCACATCGCAGAGCTAGACAAGACAAAGATTTGAGGTTCAAAAGTTTTGCTAGATAAGAGACTTCTTCCTCAGCTGGGATTGTTTATAGCCCTTTGAAGCTGCATTTAAACTGCATTTTGGAAGTTCAAACTTGTAGGCACCATAGAAGTCCACTATATGGAGAGAAATCCTGAAATGTTTTCCTCAAGAAACATAATTTCTTTTCGACTGAAGAAAGAAAGACACAAACATCTTGGATGACAAGAGGTGAATAAATGATCTGTAAATTTTTGTTCTGGAAGTGAACTGCTCCTTTAAGCACTTATCTGCAAGTTCGCAACATCACACACATAGTTCATGCACTGATCTAATGCATTCTGCTCACCTTAAAACAATTCATACACTGAAAAAACCTGGTCAAACCTGGTCAAAATCTCAGTGATAGTTGACAAAGGGCACTCACACAGAACGTAGTAGATAGACAACAAACAAGTGACCAATCCTGAGTGGCAACGTCACATCACGCATTCTGCCGGCACGGATCTCGAGTGGAAACATAACTGGAACCGTTTGGCCCGACAGCTGAGAAGCAACTTGTGTGTATGTTAGGAACTGAGTCACTCCATAAATAGTTTGCATATAAGTGATAATAGCTGTGACCCTAACTGTGTTTATCTAGAGTCCAGGATTTGTCTGGTTCAGGTGTAGCCTGCTCCTGGAGGACTCCCATCCTGCAAATTAGCTCCAATTGTAATCAAACCAGCTAATTTAGATGGCCATAAATTATATTTGCATGAAAATAACAGACATGTGTGCTGGAGAGGGGCTGGAACTGAAGTCTTCAAAAAGGGAGCTAGGTTGGGCACTGCTGCTCTAATTGGCATTAATCAGCTCCTTTCAGACGCTCCAACTACACTATTATTATGGTAAAATGCACGTTTCTTCATTGATGGAAAATGTGGTAAAACTAATGTCCAAAATGTTATTTTTTATTAAATCTTGTAACAAAGGGAAATGACAAAGAACAAACATAATTATTTCTGCAACAAAATTGAAACAGTTTAACTGTGAGATATGAGATATATAGTACTTGGAAATTAAGTTCAGTGTGAAATGCTGAATTTGCTGTATTGATTCTAAGAATAGCTCTTTTCAGAAGAACAAGTTAACACGGATAAAGCTGTGAGAAAGATTTGAGGAAGCACAGATGAAACATCTTGTTGTGCAGCGTAGAAGCAGATGTTAAGCTGTTTGTTTAAACTTAAAATGAATTATTTAGGTACAGTGGCACTTTTAGCTATAAACAGGTGAGCAGTTTTGACAGAAGGCATATAGCGCACAATGACAGTGAAAACTTATTAGTGTGTATGTATACTAACCATATTTTAGTAAATAAATAGCTTTAAAATGTTCTGTAATATCGACATTTATATAGTCCTGATATAAATCATCTTTTTTCACACTGACTTCTTATTTTCACTCTGCTAAACTCATTTATCACTCATTTTCTCTCTTTCTGCAACTTGTGTGAATTTGTGAAGGCGTGTGTCTATGTGTTAGACTAGTTTACAGTGCCTTGCGAAATTATTCATACCCCTTAATTTTTTTCACATTTTGTTATGTTGCTGCCTTATGTTAAACTACTTTAAATTACTTTTTTCCCCACATCAATCTACACTCCCTACTCCATAATGGCAAAAAATAGGTTTTTTAACATTTGTGCAAATTTATTAAAAATAAAAAACTGAAAAGATCCCATTGCATAAGTGTTCATACCCTTTTCTGGGACACTCGAAATTTAGCTCAGGAGCATTTATATTGCTTCTAGATGTTACTACACTTTTAAGTTAAACTGTGGCAAATTCATTTGAATGAGTATGATTTAGAAAGGCACACACCTGTCAGAAAAGGTCTAACAGCTGAAAATGCATATCAGAGCAAAAACCAAGTCCTGAGGTCAAGATAACTGCCTGTAGAACTCAGTGACAGACTTGCGTTAAGGCAATGATCTAGGGAAGAGTTCAGAAAAAAATCTGCTGCATTGAAGGTTCGCAGAAGCATTATCCATAATGGAAGACGACTGGAACAACTAGGACTCTAGAAAATGTCTGCCAGCCCCCATCCAAGCTGACAGAGCTTGAGAGGTGAAAAGGTGAGGCAAAGAATGGCAGATAGTTGCCAAATGCAGATGTGCAAAGCTTGTCACATCATACCCAAAAAGACTTGAGGCTGTAAAGGTGCTTCAACTATGTACTGAGTTAAGAGTATGAATGCTTATGCTATGTACTTATTCCAGTGTTTTATTTTTAATAAATTTGTAAAATTTACACTCCATACACCATAATAATGACAAAGCAAAAACCAGATTTGCAAATTTTACAAATTTATTAAAAATAAAACACTGAAATAAGTACATTGCAGATTATGTTATACGGCTCCTTCAATAAATTTCTTCAAAATTAAATTGTTTCCAAGCATTTAACATCATCCAGCCAGATTGATCCACTGCCTTGACCAAAGACGGCTCCATGAGGTGCACTGATGGCTGATTCACACTGTAACTGTCTGCACACCACAGCAGCATCATTCATGTCCCAGTTATCATCACAAACTGTTCCCCACTGGCCATTATAACGGACCTCCACTCTTCCACAGCATGAGTCAACCCCATTGATCAACCTTGTGTCTGATAGTTGGAAGGAAAAATTAAAGCACAAAGTCATTTAGAATTTTTTTTAGCATTTTTTTATATTATATACAGTATTTATTAATTTACATAAAATAGTTTTTAATTTATACTTTTAATGTACTACATTTTGAAGTATTTGTATGCTATATGTTTAACATTAATACTGCCTATTGTTTATTAGGTTTTATTATTTATTGCTATTTCTGATGAAAACAAATATGATTTTACCTTGAACACCTTGATTCACTTCCTGAACATCTCACATCATCCAACCAGATCTGATCACTTCCCTGGCCAAAATGAGCACCGCCATGTACACTATTAGCTTTTCCACATCTCAACTGCATACCTGTCAAGTTTTGCATTTGAAAATAAGGGAAATTTTCCGGCGCCTGCCGCGAGCAGTCCCACCACCCCATCAAGCTCCAGTATCGCTTACATTTTAAAACAGGTGACAAAGCTAAAATCACCACTTGTCAACCACTTATAAACTACAATTGGCTTTATGCAGCTGCACTACTTCCTGAACTTCAGGCATCTCCTTTGTTTCCTGTCTGCCATTATTGGACAAACTGATTAATCCAGGTGATCAGTTTGTCCAATAATGGCAGACAGGAAACAAAGGAGCTGCCTGAAGTTCAGGAAGTAGTGCAGCTGTGCATAAAGCCAATGATAGGCCTACCTTTGTTGACACATGCTGCGTCCGAAATCGCCTACTTCTCTACTATTTAGTAGGGAAAAGCAGTAGGCGAGCAAATAAGTATGTCCGAATCCTAAGTATTTATAAAAGAGTAGGCGAGAATTAGTAGGCGAATGCACTAATTCTCGCGAGATTCGGGTGTACGTCTACTTAAAGTGCGTCCGAATATGCCTACTTAACTACTATATAGTAGGGAAAAAAGAGTACGTGAAGAAAGAAGTACGTCCGAAACCTCAGTATTCACAAAAGAGTAGGCGAGAAATCCCCGGATGTCCTACTGCTTCAGCCCAGATCCTGAAGTCTTCATCTATGGATACTTTTCAATCCCAGGAGTCCACAGGAGGCCAAAACGTCATCATCGAACGTGATTGAGAACCACGGCGAGGGTGTTTACAAATGTGAGTATTACAACCAAAACAGGGTTCCCTGTCTTAAAAATCATATTTGTTGAGCTACTTTATCGTAAACTGTTGATTTGCATAAGGTGCCAAGGTGTTATACAGTAATATATTTGTGATTTCGCTGTTAAAACATGTTTTATGACGTATAGCGAACATTAAGCTTAAGGTAGCACACACACGTCTTTAAAGCGGATTTACATAAAACATATACATTTTAAAGACGTTTAATAAATGTCTATTTAACAAATGAGAGGAAAATGTTCTAGACTAGAGCAACACACAACACAAAACATCTGAGTGAGTGATGGACGTTATGTGAGAATTCACTGTCACTGCTTTACATTAATGTAAGTAATGTAAATAAACACATGTACATATAGTAGGCCTAACTGAACTTCTAACTCATTTCAAACAGAGCTATAACAGAACTTTTCTGATTCTTGATTTATGTGACTTTGTTGCAGATGTTTTGTGGTGGAGCAGGACCTGAAAGGAAAGGTGACTGCAGCATTTTTTGGGGAAAAGTAAAATCCGAAACTTAATATAAAGATTGATCATTTTGTAACTTCCAATACAGAGATCTAATGACACTGTGCTGTTAAAATGACAGTTTTTGTATTATATTTGTGCGTCTTTGTATGATCTGAAATGTCTGCAGACTGGTGTGTGCAGTAAATAAGGAGAAATCCACAGCAGAATCCTGAAAATGAGACCCTCCATCACTCCACCTGCTATTTGTTTCATCTGGACCAGATGTTGCTGCGGTCTCTTCATCAAAAAGACTAGAAGACCAATATGTTTAATAAAGCTTTGCTCCATGTGTATTTATTTATGTTCATGGTTACTTTTATTATTTTACTAATTTATTCATGTTTCCTGATGTTGTCAGTAAATAAAATATAACATTTTCATAAGCGTATGCATTTATTCATTACTTCATTGAAAAAAACAACAACATTATGCTTGTTTAACTAAAAATATCATTAATTATTAGTCAGCATTTATCATTATTATTGTTGGTACGTGTTGGAGTGGGCTAGCAACGATTCTAAAGTTATTTTAATTTCTAAATAGTAATACTTACATTTTCCGAGTGTAAAATCAACAGTCTTCTCCAAAGGTAAGATCTTTGAGCAACTGATCGACGTCTCTTTTGTGCAGATGTTGTAAACATGGAGGAGAGCGTACTAGGTAGGGTTGTCATGTTACTGATGCCATGAGGTGTCGCTGTCGCTCAAATTTTTGTATTATCATTACTGCAGAATTTATAATTCCATACAAACTCAGGGAAAGACTTAAGTATCTTTAACAAAGAACAATCATGACAGAAAACATAACTATAAAAGGTTTGCGTACATAGTACAAGATTAGATACAGAAAAAAATATTAAATATATTTGAATATTCATAAAATCGCAATGAATTAAAAATTGCATTTGTTTTTGTTATTTATTTATTATTATTTTAAGTTTCAGGGATGAAAGGACAGAGAAATTCAGCAAGAAAAAGGAAAACAAATCAGATCCAAGCTAGTTTTGCACAATTTTGCCCATTAACATATTCAAGACAATAAATTTGGGGGTTTTAGTCATTTTAGTATTGTTAAAAATATTAAAACTTCAATCAATCCAAAATAAGCAAATTTCATCAACAACAAAATGTTTACAGATAGATGAATTAAATCCGTCGTTCATATCATTTCATGTTGCGCTTGTTATAACGTCATAGGTCACATGATAACGTCAACATGGCGGAACGCATCCATACTCAACGAGATTTGGCTGTTGAGTAGGTACTCTTTTAGCGCTCGTTAAGTAAGTACTTATTGAAATTAAGTACCTACTCATTGAGTAGGCGATTTCGGACGCAGCCACAGACTTGCTGTGAGCATTCATAGCCTAAATGAAAACACAAAAGGGTATATATGAAGAGCATTTATTTAAAGGCCTATTTGCATATTTTCTGTTCATTTAACATTGGTAGGCAGTTATCGCGAGGCTAGTGACAGAGCTCAGATTTTTTTGGGGGGGAGTTTTTTTTTTTTTTTTTTTTTTAAGAACGCAAGTTAAAATTAGTGATGGCAAGTTCGGCTCTTTTCAAAGATACGGCTCTTTTGGCTGGGCTCCCTTAAAAGAGCCGGCTCTTACGGCTCCCAAATGGCTCTTTATTTAGTATCACTCAGAGCCTTCTATTTTAGCCCAATTTATCAATTGTGAATGTTTTGTGTATTGGTAAGCAACTTTTTAATTCCTTGTTTTTCATTTTAAAAAATACAGTTACTATTATTTAACATTTTAATAAAACTTTAATTTAACTCAACCACAGCATAACCTAAATAAAGGGAAAAGTCTTAACATATATAATAAACATATATAACAAAACACTTTTGTCTTTAGTGCAGGTTGGCATTGAGAAATATGAGATGCCTCAGCTTGGATGGGCTGATGCGATTTCTCCTCTCTGTAATTATTTGTCCTGTTTTTGAGAAGACTCTCTGAGGGCACCGATGTTGCAACAATGCAGGGTCTTCCTACCATTACCTTAACCAGGCATCTGCATTCAGCTTTGCAGTCTCCAACATCATTGAAATGCAGCCAGATGCTGCTGCTTTTTCGTTTTTCACTAATTTTTTCACTTTCTCCCAATGGACTTGCATTTAATGCCGTCTTCCCCACCTCTCTCTGTCGCTCTGTGTACCTGGCCTGTACCACTACACTCGCTATCTTTAAAGTATGCGCCCCCTTTCCTTCTTTCAAATAATGGTACGATCCCACCACTACTTGCGGCGGAAGATTCGGCTCTCCCCGGCGGGAGTCGGCTTTTCTCGTTCGCTACAAAGAATCGGCTCTTAGAGCCGACTCGTTCGCGAACGACACATCACTAGTTAAAATACGGGAGATTTACGGGAAAATACTAATACGGGAGGATGGCGGGAAAGAACGGTAAAATACGGGACTTTCCCGGCTAAAACGGGATACTTGACAGATATGCAACTGTCTGCACACCACAGCAGCATCATTCATGTCCCAGTCGTCATCACACACTGTCCCCCATTGGCCATTATATAGGATCTCAACTCTCCCAGAGCAGTAATTATTACCATTTACCAGTCTGATACTATAATCTCCTAAAAACAAAACTCTGTTAATATACAGCTCACATCTTACAAGCAGACTTGCAAAATAGCTACAACTGTCATTGTTAAAATGTTAAAATGTTAAAACTTGAATGAAATTTTTAAATGAGTCTGTTACTTACCTCTTACAGAAGTTAGAGCACTGGCTGTTGAGATGAAACAGTGACATTTAAAAAAAAAATGTAGACTGATAATTAGATACAAAAAATTAACTCTCTAGCCACAAAAAAATAAAAAAATAAAAATAAATATATGACAAAAATATGTGTAGCTGTAACGGTTCGGTGCTGGACGGACGAGACGAGAGACGAAGAGTACAATAAACACTATTTTAACATAATATTCTGAATAAACAGGCTGGAACAGGCAGGAACACAGAGGTACATCCACACACGTAGAACACGTAGACATGAACAAGGACCAACAGCGTACTGAACTAAAAGACAGGTTTATAAAGGCTAACTAATAATTAGACACAATAGATCACAGAATGACGGGGGATGACAATGGGAGAAACCAAGTACAAACAGACAGAACTGTGACATAACGCCCCCCTCCGAAAAGGCGCGTCCTCGCGCCGTAGAAAGAAAACCAAAACAGACGAGAGAGGCAACAAAACAGAACAGAGTCACTGATGGAGGCTTTGGCGGAGGACGCAACCCCAGGAGGGGGACCAAAACCAAAGTCCAAGTGGCAGACAAGACAGTCCAAGGGGGCGACGATGGTGGGAGGAGCCAGGGAGGAAACAGGAGGGACCCGGAGCAGGAGGAACAGAGCAAGACCCAGGCCGCAGCCATGAAGACCCACGGTGGAGCCGACGGAGGGAGGAGCCATGGTGGAGGACGGGCTGACGACTCCGGGGGTCCGACCGACAGAGGCGGAGCAGGTGGAGGAGGAGCCCGAGGCAGAGATGGGGAGCCGGATGTAATGGCCGGCTCTCGCACCTGGTCGGATGTGATGAGCTCGTCGGCACTCCATATTACTGCCCCTACGGGCTCAGGCTCTCCGTCCGCGGTGATGAATTCGGGCTCAAACTCCGCAAAATAAAACTCAAGCTCAAATAATTAGACACAGGTGACGGGGATCAGGACAAACAAGGGCAAAACCAATAGATCACAGAATGACGGGGGAAGACAATGGGAGAAACCAAGTATAAACAGACAGAACTGTGACAGTAGCCTCATATCATATTATTATTTACAGGACCCAACTCAACATGCCCGAAATGGCTTCCCAAGCCTGACGTTGGGCGGCAAGGGGCCTGAGCCTTTTGAATGGGAGACTGCTGCGCAATGGCAGAGGACAGACACTCATATTGTTGTGAAGTGGAAAAGTGCTCTTTTTTGTCATCCGCATCAAATCTCCTACACAGGGTATACACTTATTTATTAAAACTTTTACGACTCTTCAAGGCAGGCGCCGTCAAATATAAAAAAATATTTTATCTTTTTGTAAGTGAATTCCCAGAGTTGTATGATCCATCATAAATCTTTTACAGAGATATAAAAAAAAAAGTTTAGAGCATGCATGTTGGTTTGCTAGCTAAAAATACAATTACATTTAAAATGTCACTCGACACTCCACCCATTACATAAAATTTAATGTTTCACCCGTCGGGTACCCGCTGGTGTGCAGGACTTGGGGCGGGGGCCTTGGCATTTGGGGAAGGGATAGCACTTGTCTAAGGGCACTGTCGGGACTCAGGCTCTGGCTTGGGACAAGGCTGAGTGGGAGACGATACAGGCTTTGTGGGCTGTTTAGTTGATAGAGCCCTCTGGCAACTTAAAACAGCTGCCTAGCTAAATCATTTCTGCAGGATGTGGCGCATAGATCGCAATGTCTTCTGAGCTGCACTGAAGTCAAGTCAAGTCAAGTCAAGATTATTTACACAGCGCCTTTTACAATACAAGTTGTGTCAAAGCAACCTTACAGTATTAAAATAATAAAATAAAATGTCAATAATAATGCAAGAAAAAAGTCAAATTGGAGAGGACTCATCTGGTTCCCATGGCCTTGTGCCGGTGGCCGTTTAGGGTAGGAGTTCTTTCTTGATGATCTGTCTCTGGGGCTCATCTAGTTGACACGGTATCCTCTGACATTCGTCTGTAGGTGTTGATCCACCATCTGCTCTAGATGGACTGGATCCGGACTGGATCCGGGGGACTGCAGTGACCATCTGATCTGGATACGGACTGGATCTGGTGGCTATGGTGACCTGGGAATAAGAAACAAACAGACTAATATTAATGTAGATGCAAGAGTTCCAAGTTGCCACAAAATCAGATTGGAGAGGACTCATCTGGTTTTCGCTGTCTTGCGTCGATGGCCGTCTCTAGGTAATGAGGTCTTCACTGATGATGAAGTGTTCAGCTTACCACCCATTGGAGGACCATTGGGGGTGATTGGGGAGTGGAGGAAGGCGGCATTGTCCACATCCTTGATCTCAGTTGAGTCAAAGGCTCTTTGAAAGAAGCAGGGTCTGGGAAAAACTTGTCTATGGAGCGAGGAGTTTGGCCTGGAAAACCTTGTCCAGCAGTGGAGTAGGCCCTATCTTATAGGGCTGAGTTAGTCCTGCACTGCTTGGAAGGGTGAACAGCTTTGGCTTTCCATCCCTGGACTGTTGGTGAGAAGAGATTTGTGTTGACAGCCTCTTCATGAGAGGGAGGCTTTCAGCTCAGCACCATCAGTGGAGGTGATGGAGGTGATGGCGGTGAAAGTAGAAGAGTGGACATGAGCTGAGTAGGGGGAGCGCCACAACTTGATGAGTTCTTCGTGAACTTCCAGAAAGAATGCTTCAGGTCACTGGTGGAGGGCTTGCTGACGGCAGCTGTGGCTGGGCTCTTCTGTGGCTGGCCTTTCTAAGTTAATCTCTTTAATGGCCTTGGTGAGGAATACAGATGAGCTCACTGTTTACAGTGGGCCTGACATCACTTGGTTCTCTGGATGGAAGTGGGCTGGGGTCCTCTATAGAACATGACCAATCTTCTGCCAAAGAAGCTGCCAATGACATGGATCCTTGGATCCTCCAAAAGAGACCAGACTGCTTGTTCCTGATGTGGAGCACGGATCCTCATGGGAGAAAAGCACCAGGGAAAACGTATTTCTGCAGGGAAAGTGAGGCACGTGAAACTTGTGCCAGCATGAGTTCACTCAGGCCCTCTGACTCCACTGTGTCTTCCTCTTAGGCTTCTTCAAGTGACACACTCACTGTGCCCTGCATGTGCCACACTCGAAATGAACACTGCTAGGAATTTGCTTTAATAGACTAGAAATTGATCTTAAGTTTCACAGAAGAAGCGGGAAAGCACTGTTTAACTGAAGCATCTTTCCACTGTCAGGGCTCTTCTACGGGGAGTAGTAGGGTTTTTCATTCTTCTTTCTTCAGAGCCCAGCAGGAGATGATCTTCGTTCTGAAGGAGAAAGATTCTTATGAAAGGGCATTTACTGCTGACTTATATAGGCAGATGATCTGGTCTTTGGTTTTCCCATAGCATTAACACAATGCAAGTGAACTGTATTGATAGGGAACCCAATAAGCAGGTCACATTAAGTCCACAGGTGCTGTTTAAACGGACTAGCACAAGAATTAAGGTCCGCCGAGACCGTGTGAAATATGTTGTATTAATCGCAGTAAAGCTGTGGATAAATGTGCCTCACTCTAACGAGTTGAGACAAGAATCTAAATAGTGCTTATTTGCTTTGCAATTCCGAAATGTCCTGTCATTTCATGCATTGTATTTAAGACTGCTGAACCACACGCTGGTGGTTGCCATAGAAACGCTGTGACCCGGAAATCCTAACATACCTTTTCCGGGGGAGAGTTTCGTTGCGCAGGCGCAGTCCGCCTGCTCATATTGTAAACAACAAGTGGTAGAGCTAAACTAGCTAAAGCTAAAGCTAAGCCTATGTAAAACCACTGGCTTTGAAGAATAGCAGTTAGCACACAGCGTTATGGTGATCCGTTGTGTTTGAACTCAGTGTGTGTAACGTTGTTTGGGTGACTCAATCACAAGCTTTGAACTTTAACGATCATTCTGCAAACTTCTTTACTTCATATCTCTGTACACTATTCCTTGTATTTCTTCCCTCCTCCCATGTGACAGGAATATTGACAATTTTAAAGTTAAATCTCTTTTTGATGCGATTGTAACAAACCATTAAAGCCCTATCATAAATCTCAAATTAAAACATTTTATTTTTTTCGATTTAAGGCTATCTCCTTTTTGACTGTTTGCATTGCCAGTTTAAACTGTTACAAGCTTTATAATCAAGTACTATTTTCAAGCTGATTAATTTGATTACTTTGATCAATCTTAATAAATAATCACATCTCCTTGCCACACCGCAATTTCCTGATTGATTTGATATTGATTATTTGTAATCAATTTTAATGAGGCATCATTAAAAATCCGGTCACCAACTTTCATTGCCAAGTTGAAATTTTAAATCTTAATCTCTAATTTTAATTTTGATTTAAATTTTTAATTTTGATTTTAAGTTTAATCATTATCACATTTCCCCTTTTCAGACGACAATGATACACGTTGAATAGAGAAATGATCATTTCCTTGACCAATTTTTAATGAAAACTTCTAAATTATTACCAGCACCATCATTATTGATTTGAAAACGACTCCTTTTTACAATCAATAGTTGTTCCTTTTCCCGTACCTCAATGGTTTGTGCTGATTCATTTGATTACAACTGCTGACTAAAACTTTAACAAAGCGTTACAGTTTGAGCTCTGCCACAGTCATTACTGAACTGAAACATCAATTTTAATTTGCAAACCAAGGCTTTAATTGTCCTATCAAGTCTTGTCATATTCCCTGACTTGGGAGCGAAACCTCATTTCCAATTGGCTGTCTCTCTCCTCACTCTCTCTCTTTCACCTAGCTGTCCTCCTCTTGATTCGACTACTGCTGCTATTTCCTCGATTGTGCCTGTGAGAATCATAAAAGCAGAGAATTTTGGTTGTTTAAAAGACATTTAATCAATGTTCATACAACTTGAAAACACCAATTAATCTTGTGTCTAACTCTCACTTTCCCCTCTCATCATGGAACCCTACAGCCAAGGTCCCAACGAATCCAGCGAGGAGTGATAGGCGCCAGTCGTGAACCCGTTTCCAGAAACGCTCTGATTGGTGTACAGTGTCAATCCTACCAGCTGCAAAGCCAATACTGTCATTGTTATTGTATATTCCCTCATCCCGGAGGAGATTATAATAACAATCATAGTCCTGGCGTGTTGAAATTCCCATTTCTGAGCACCGTATCTAGAAGCATACATCAATTAAAAAAAAAAAAAAAACTTGACTGTACTCATTCTGCGGCCAGAAAGGTGTATTTCACTTGTCCCCTCTCTCCTAATCTCTCTCTTTCTACCTTCTTCCCAAAGTGTTCCTTTTGTTGTTGTCTCTTTTCTCTCTTCTCTTTAGAAAAAGGGGGAAGCAGCCGACGACTATGCCGTTCTTTGCTGTGTGTTCTGTTCTTTTTCCCTCTCTCCTCTCTAGCTACACCGCCCGTGGTTACCCCTAAACCTCTTCCACAGCGACACTCGCTGGAGGCGTGTGCACCAGTGAACCACCTGCGGGGAGAACCACGCTCACCTCAACACAACACACCCAAAACCCACTTACACCCGACACCACCACACTCACACCACCGTTTTGGTTTTGTTTGTTTGTTTTGTTTGTTTGTTCTTCTTTCTACAGGTCTGTGTCAGTCAGTGGTCTGGTCTTTCCTCACGGCATCAAAACATGTCTCGCACAACAGACCCCGTTGGCCACTGGGAGGACTTGGAAATCTGGCTAAGCGCCGTGACGGACAGCCTCTTACCCAAAGCCGCCGAAGCTGTCAAACACCAGACACAAGACCAACTGGACAACAACATAACAGGCATCATGAAACATGATCCAGGTCAGAGCTACGGACACAAAGAGCTAGCAAAGATCACTGGCTCCCTGAGTCACACCCTCGTCGCCTCTCTCAAACGGAGCGACAGACAAGCCGCCTATCTCCAGCAGGAGCTGAAACGCGCACAGCGACGCATCGAGCAGCTAGAGCTGGAGGCTCAAGATCGACGGGAAGGGTCCAACGAGACGGATCCCAGAGCAACTGAGGAGATCGCTAGACTACAAGAAACTCTAGCTAACAACACACAAGAAATGGAGCAAGCAAAGTCAGCCCGCGCCGAACTCAGCGACGAGCTACAGTATGCCGAGCAGCTACTGGAAAAGGCAAGGCTGGACATCAGAGACAAGAACAGCAGAATTAAAGCCCTCGAAACACATCTGAACGAGGCAAGAACTGAGATAAGTTACCTCACTCAACAACTTGACGACATGAGAGAGGAATTTGACAGTGTCAAAAATGAACTCAGATATGCTTATGAACTGCGCCCTGAGCCAACCAGGACGCGACGGGCACCGCCCTCACCCCTGCCAAGCAGGCCCGGGTCCCATGTTCCTGGAATGTCACGTGAGCAAAAGGGGGAGGAAGCGACTCAGAAACCCTCGCCAGCTCCCTCTGAAGAAACCTACCTCACACCCAAGCTACGAGAACTCCCCAAGGCCAGCCATAACCCATCACATGGCATGGACCTCAAAGACCTTGACAAGCTGGCCCGAAACATCAGCAAATTCACCCCGAGTGTGCCAGATGGTCAAGACGTCCACTCTTACTTGAATGATGTCGATTTTCACTTAGAAATGAGACCCAATGTTACTGACAAAGACAGACTTTATCTGCTGAGAACGACATCCAGCCCTGAAGTGCGGAGCTTCCTGGACCGACAGCCTTCTCACACAAAGAATGACTACCAATCGCTCTGCCAAGCCCTCATCAAAGAATTTGCAGTCCCAGAATCAGAGCAAGGACTATAGCCTTGCTTAGAGAAGCATACTTCGGAGCTCGCAACGAACCTGACATGGAGCAGGACCTGAACTTCAAGACTCTCTTTCTGAGAAATTTCCATCCTGCGGTAAGCCACCACCTTGGCGTCCTTGCATGCCCACAAACAATGACGTCTCAACAGCTGCGAGACCTGGCGCACAAAGCCTACGGCAAGCAAAAGATGGCATCAGAAAAGGGCACCAAGTCTACTGCAGTTCTTGATTTTAACACACAATGTCAAGAAATTACCCTAGAGGGCGCCCAACACCAAGAAAGCTTCAAGCCACCCCCTAGAGAATGGAGACCATCCTCGTTCAACAGAGAACGTGACTTTCACTTTGGCGCCCGACCTACACAAAGAAACGACCGCTGGGATGGACCACGCGGACGACAACACTCACCTGAACGCTACTGGGAAAAATCCTGGTACCATCCAAGACCTCGTGAGAATCGATGGGAGAGATCATGGAGCCAGCCAACCTCATCAGGAAGCTCAGGAAATGGCTCATGGGAATCTAATGCAACCAGTCCAACAAATCGACGAAAGAACGTACAGAGATCCCACACTGATCAAGCTCAAGCTGAATCTACACATGAAGAAGAGACATTGCCGTGTTTTGATTCACAAGAACTGATGAAAATGATGATGCAAGAGTTCTTCAAACGCAAAAAGGAGGATCGAAAGTGGGAAAAGAAAGAGAAACCCACTGCGGCCTGACTAGCGGCCAGACAAGAAGGCAACGACCACCTACTCCAACAAACCACACAGAACAGCACCTCTTCTCCTTACCCCAAGAACACTGTAACTGTCATAACTTCAGATGGACAAGAAAGCTTCTTTAAACATCCAGAGCAAGAGACAGAAACTGACCCAACACATGACACGTCAGATCACAGAAGCTTCCAACAAACACCTGCTGATATAACCACTCAATCACCTGAAAGTGCTGTCCTGGTCGTCTGCCACTCCTCCGAAGAGCACAGAATCAGTCCTGAACTCGTACCTATCTCATCTCAAACTCCAGCCCCTCAACTCCTAGGCGATCTCACCGAGAAAGGTACAACGAGAAAGTTTTACCTTCCCATCACCATCGAGGGTCATGTCAAAGTGGAAGCCCTTCTAGACACAGGAGCCGACATCACTCTAATGTCAACTGAACTCCTTGAGAAAATTCAAAGAACGATAACTGATGGAACTTTCAAACTCCAAAGGTGCGAACTGAACCTGCAAGCATACTCAAACATGGGCCTACAGCTGAAACATGTGGCCCCAATTCACCTAACAGTGGGACCGATGAATCTCATCCACCCAGTCTACATCTCACCTCTAAACAACTATCTGCTCCTCATAGGAAAAGATCTGCTAAATCGCTTCAAACCCTTGATAGACTTTAAGCACCTGAAGTTGTGGACGCAAGTCCGTGAGCCACTGCCCTTCCAGTCAGTAGTCCCCAATGAGTCGCAGTGTCAAGCCACAGACGTTGCCTTCAATTTGCTTAGTGACGATGCAGTGTCAAAGTCAAGGCCAAGCTCAAGTTCAACGCCAAGCAGCAAAGAACAAGGCCCTTCCTTCCGCTCACTGCAAGCGTGGGACTAAGACTCAGGTCCCCCTCAACTCAGAACTGCCATAAATGTCCAAGACACTTTAGTATCTGTCGCAGTGCTAGCCCCTGGGCAGGAAAACTCAGCCGGCAGCCTGAATCTCTTCAAAGCAACGAAGCACAGACACCAAAGCCTACCAAAGGACACCAGACTCAAGAAAGCAGATCACCAAGGACTTAAAGAAATTCTACATGAGTACAGGGGCTCTTTTGCAAAGGACGTCCCGGACTGTGGCCCAATGAAACTGATGCCCACAGCGTAAGTCCATGACTGCCCAGACAGTCACCAGGGCAATCTGAAAGCGGGCGTGGTCCGGCTCAACAGCGACCCTTGCCCATCACAACCATTCAATACATTTCATGCCCTCCCACCCATCCCGATGGCTACAGCTCTTACCCGCCACCAACATACCATTGGTATGCAACACCCCTCCTACTCCCACATCAGCAGACCCACCTATTTCTGCTCACATCTTCGAACTTTACTCCCCTACGAGATCTACACTCGACTAATCCACGTTTTCAGACCTCTGCAGCCTCCAATCCATTAAAAACGTGCTGCATCTGCAAAATGGTGCCCTCACATATGTCTCTGAGCCCCTAACTGCGCCAAAGCTTGAAGTCCCTCAGAGCCAAAGGGGGATGAGGCTTAGGCATGCACACAATGCACCATGCGCAGTGCACTGTGGTGCCAAAACCACCTACAACCCATTTAAACAGGTGGCACAGTAGCCTGGCATACAACAAGATGTGGCAGATTACATAGAAGGATGCCTGATGTGTTGCCAGCTTCAACCAAGAAACCCAAGCCACCGAGCACATTTGGATGTAAAGCCCCATGCTAGCCATCTCCTTCGCACAAGGAACTCAGTGTCGGAAACAAAGTGTGGTATTACGGTTCCGCCATCCTTGGCAGAACACTCCCTATCGCCAGTCGGAGAAAGTCCTTACCCCACTGAAAGGAATCCCACAAGCTCTCACCTGTTGCCCACCAAACCAAAATCGGGCAAAAGCGCAGCATGGCAGTTTCTCAATAGGTTCGCCAAAAGCCGATAAAGAAACATCGGGACTCCAACCGACAGCAAAAGGGGGAAGACCAAACCCACTGACACAGACCGACAATTCATGACTATGCCTCACACTAACATGATTTCTATCCTTCTAGGTAAACGCACAGCTAACTTCCTAAACACAACACAAATCACCTAAACATTCTCCTCTGCCGCACTGCTAGGACCAACCTCCGCCCAGCAGAGAGGAGCTGCTCCACACATGTGACACTTATCCTTACTGTCTAACCTCAGTCAGTGTCATTGTGTCTCTTCGTGTTTTCCTTTTTCTCCCTTTCTCTATGTGTCCCTTCCTTCTAGCCCTCATCGGAAACTTACCTAACTTTTCTTTTAAGTCTAGGCCCCCTGAAGGTGGGATTGACTCAGTACACCAAATTAGTTGCAAATCACTGCCAGAAATTTCGTTAACGATTTGAGCAACCCCGCCAAACCATGATCTTCGTGGCTAACTGTCCCGTTGTCATTTTCTATCTCCAGGTAGATGTTATGATTCGCCGCCCTGTTTCTCTGCGTAATCAGGATTACCAATAGCTAACCGCAAAGTCTACCTCTAAAGGTGTATGGCCGATTCGACCCTATGATGTTTTCCAGAACAAACTACACCCTATCAGCCCCCAAAAGTCTTGGGCCGACACCCGTCAGACACAGGAAGCCCTTGCCCACATGCAGGCAGATGTGAACCACATGCTGTGCTAATTACAGAAAATGATCGTAACCCAGGCTGAATTAAGCGGGTACAACCCGCGTCCCAAACGATTATTGGGCGCCCTGCTGGGGCTGGTGCGGCTGTAGGCACTCTGTTTAACATTCTAAACCTAGCCACCTTAAAACGACATGCGAACAAACTCCAAGCTGAATTACGATTTAGCAACGTCATAAATCTTAACGAACGGTTCACAGTCATACCAAAACGGTTACGCTCAAACGCAACGCCTAGTTACTCCCATGGCCCATGCGCTACGAGAAAGAGTCTCCTTAATGGATAGCCCACCTTGAATACGATCCCATGCCCTGTCTGACGTAGCACCTGATCGAGCACACGTCTACACCACCTCGTTGAACCCCCGATACGTCCGGTCAATTAAAACCGCCCAATTCGCAATAATTCTCACCGATGCCGCCCTACGTCATTTCAAGTGCCTCTAACTGAACCAGGCCAAATAACTAAATCCCTGCACCAGACTTCAGCTAGTGATGGAGATGTTGTTTGTGTCTTGTGTGTGCCTTGTTCTCTCTCTCTGCCCTTTTGTTCCAGTGCCTGCCGATGTTACACCAGGAACATCGCCAGCCAAAAGGGGGAATTATGTAGTATCTCGATCAACAGAGCACAAACTGCAGAGAATCAAGCCAGCCATAAAATTAATCACAACCAGCACATGACCAGCACATGACCATCACATGACGATCACCAGACTCCAATTTTCTGGACCGTTTCTATTGAGATCTGCGCCTTATGCCTCAGGGGAATCAAACACGACTTACGCATCCAGAGAGAAGAAAACGCTCTCTGTCTCAGAGCACCTAAGAAACAAACCTCCAGTCTTCTATGGACCTAAAGCTGGCAAGTCACATGATGCGTCCAGCGTGATTCACATGATTTTTCGGATTTCCTGTCCCCCTCCCCTCTGTACTCAATTGAGACATGCGGTGCGTTTGGAATGTCAATGCATAGACAATCTTTAAGAAACGATCAGCTTATTAGTATTACTATTTACAGTATCATATGTTTTCATGTTTTCTTTTACATGCTTGATGTGTTTTATGTGATCATTGGAGTTTAATCTATGCATTATATGCCTTTAGGAAAGGAAGTTGTCAAATGTATTAGCATGCAAGCGATATACTATTGATATGAGATGAATGATCTTGCTGATTGCAGTTTGTCTGAATGAACGAGAAAATGATATTTTGTATACTTTATGCACTGCATTAGTTTATTGAAGTTAATAACAAAAATTGCAGAGAAATCCATATCCTAATAAGTTACGTACCAGAAGGAATTACAGGACGGAAAGGGGGTGGCGTGACCCGCCCCTTTAGCAATGCCATTGGATCCCAGCATCGTGGGACGTGCCCTAGCGGCCTGTTTAAAACCTCATCCTCCGAACTCAGCGAACTCAGAGCTCTCAGCTCTTGCATCATGCCTTTCGCCTCTTGTGGTTTGAGTGCCCTTTCCATCTGCGCTCGACCACTCGACCAAGCAAGCGACGGTGCCATCAAAACTCTACAGAACTGAAGCTTCGTGACAGCCGAACTTTTCCAAGTCTCGCAACGCAGACTCAAATGAACTTCCAGCGCATCAACCTGTGCAACCCGCCAACCGAAGCTCCTCCCGGCAACCAGCCCACTCCTCCACGTCGAAGGATCTCCCAAATTACGTCATCGACCAGCAACCAACCAGAACTTTTGCTCAGACGAGCCTCCGGAACCCCCGTTCCCAGTACTAACGCAAGTAACAAGATCTCTCTTTACTTCGCTGAAACTGGTGCAAAATACTCCCTAAGTAGTTAAAAGCTAAGTCTCTGCTTTTGTGATTTTCTAAGGTTGCGATCTAAGAACTAGTTAAGATACTAGAACATTTGGGGTTCTCTTCAACTCAGTAATTTCTCATCCCCGGAACTGTATGAGTATGAGTGTGAATGTGTGTGTGTGTGTGTGTGTGTGTGTGTGTGTGTGTGTGTTTATTTGTGTTTTAGTAGAGATTAGTTTTGTGTCTTAGAGTAGTTCAATAAATCATTGTTTCATTAAAAGAAGTGTCTTGACTTTGTTCACAAAAGTTCTATCTGTGTTTAGATCAAGCTACCTCAGCTTTAAAATTTCCTAACGTAATATTTTGGTTTATTTGTGATCTTGGCCAGGATCATAATATAAACCTTTTTGAGTTGATACAGTATACTGAATTGACGACTTCGCCGGACGAATGGTCAAGAAGTGTAATCTATTAACTCTGAATCAATTTAATCAAGTTCCGAATCTCGATTCGGATTCGATTCATTTTTTTTAATCATTATAAATTTGAGCTAATTAATCCTTACAAAATCCTAGATATTAAATAAGAAAGTATAAACTTGAAGGGAATATACCAGCAGGTACATTTGTAATTAGTAAATAGAAGAATATATATACCCGGGTATGTTTAAGGGTAAGTAAGCTTACTCCTGGATGTTTTGGAACCAGCATACCTCCGTAGATGTGACGGTAAATTAGCCTTTCTTTCTGGAATACCCCCCAGGTCTTGCTTCTGCTCCTGCTCAGTATTTCAGTTTTCAATATTTGCTCAGTATTTCCTTTGTTATATAGCCGTGTTTGTTTTCTTGTTTTGCCAGTTAAATGCTAGCATTAGGATCTGCCTTACCCACCACTGGTTTCAGCTAGAGCAGCTGGCATCCCAGGGACTTCAGCACTGGCTGTCACAGAGGCTGTTCCCCTATCCTCAGTGCTCTCTGTAATGGCGGTGGCCATCCTGTGTGTTTGGGCTACACACTGCTCTGTTTCCCCTCCTGAGCTCGTTCCAGTCCACAATTCCACTCCAAAGTCCACTCTAGTCTGTGAGTCTGATCCAGAGCCTGCTCCAGTCCATAAACCCCCTTCAGCTCCTTCCGAGGTGGCAGCTTCCACTGTAGAACTTTCCAAGGCAGCGTCATCTGCTGCAGCTCCTCTCTGGTTGGTGGCGCCAACTGCCCTGTCATGGCCAAGGCGGCTGTTTCTGAGCTCTTCGCCTGTCCTATTAAGGTCAAAGAAGGCCATCTCTGAATGGTCTGCCTGTCCTGCTACAGGACTGTTGTTAACTTCTCTGTGCTCTGTGTTACAGTTCTGCCTGATCTGCCTTGGTGGTCACCTGCCTCGTCAGCTCCACGCTGGTGGACGTCTGCTCACCCTGAGCCATCTTGGTGGTCTCCTTCACCATCAGCTCCACTGAAGTGGTCCTCAGCTCCATCAGCTCCACTCTGTTGGTCATCTGCTTTACCGTGGAGATCTTCAGCACCAACTGCTCTGCCGTGGAGGTCATCTGCTCCCCCAGGTTCCGTTCCGCCCTGGTCTCCTTCTCTGATGACTTCGCCCTTCACCCTCTGCCTCCTGTTCTACCTTTGTCTCTAGTTCTTCCAGTCCATGGACCTGGCCCTCCATACCTCCCAGTGTTCTGCCTCCGCTCCACCACCCTGTTGGTCTGGAAGCCGCTCCTTAGGAGAAGGGCTATGTCACAATCCCTGTCTGTGTTTCCTGTCTCTCTGTTAATGGACTCCTAGTTTGTAGCTCTGTGTCTTTTCTGTAGCCTTGTTCCCCTGTTTCCCTGCTGCTCCATTCTCATTGTTGCCATGGACACTAATTTGACCACACCCTCCTGCTTGTCAGTTACCATAGTAACTTATTTGTTTCAGTGCTTATTTGCCAATTGTTGTAACCATTGATGCTCCTGTCCCTGGTGAAAAAGACAGCATATGCTGGTTAGATAGTTTTGATGCTGGGATGCTGGTTAGGTAGGTTTTGATGGTGGTTTAAGCTGGTCCTCAGCTGGTTTATGCTGGTCCTTTGCTGGTTTATGCTGGTCCTTAGCCAAGGTCAAGGGCCAGCATAAACCAGCAAAAGGACCAGCTTATGAATCTATTTTTACTTCAAAGATCTACCTGATAAAAACTCTAATATCCAGTTATATAATCTTTCATTATCCATAGCCCATTTTATATATGTAACTTCAGATAAAAACAAAAACAAAACAGCCATAGTAACTTTATATTTTAATTATACACACCTCCATGCCAGCTTTGTTCTTTTTGTTATAAATATATAAAAAAAAAAATTGTTTTGCAATGTTTACCCTAATTTGTGTTCATTAATCATATTAAAAAAAAGGAGAAGCTGCCGACAAAAAAATACATTAAGGTATATATTTTGTAGGTGTTTCCTGAACTGTCCTGTCCAAGCAGCTTTTGAGGCTAAGACAAGAAATTACACGGACACTTAAAACTACATTTTCCTTAAGGTGTGCCTTTAGCCCAGTCATATCCTGCAGCCTTGTTTGCAGTGAGCAATGTTAAAAAATGACTGTATATGTATATATTTAATTACATTCTGGTGCGAGAAGTTATAAATATATTTCTGTTAGAACCTCTTTATATCATGTTAGCTTACTGACCAGGTAATTTTCATAAAACACACTAAATGTTATTTAAAACATTTAAATTGTTGGCGACCAGTGTTGGGGAGGTTACTTTGGAAATGTAATAGATTACAGATTACAAATTACTCTATTTAAAATGTAATAAGTAGTGTACCTTTTCTATTACTTTATAAAAGTAACTGATTACCTCTGATTACTTTTTGATTACTTTTAAGTTTCTAATGGATATTTTCAACTAAATCATTTTCAAGCATTTATACCAAGCAGGTGTGACCTTACAGTAGTTTACTGTTAGAATTTCAAAATCTTTCATCACTTGAACTAAGATTATATTAATTTAATTTTAAAGTACAGCCATCACAAAACCAGACCTTATAACAAAAAAATAGTTTACTGTTGTTACAAAATCAAAATTTTGCATAGCTATGACAGGACACACTGGCAAGCAACAATGCCTTGAAAAACTTAAATCTTAAAAAAGATTTCTTTAAATATCTAAATTATCTATTTAAAATATTTTTTTTTTTTAGTTATATTTAAGAAAAAACACAATTCTAGATTATAATAAATATATAATATAGTAATTTTCTTCTTACTGATATTATAAAAAAACTGTAAAAATCTGCATACTAAATTTTTATTACCACCATGTGTGAAGGGAAATCATTATACCATACAGGGCTAATAATTATTTCTCACTAACAGAAGAAAGAATAGATTCTAGAATAGATACTGCCAAATCCAAACAGACTCCATCATTGTAGCTGTGTCATAAAATCCATGGTATTGTTTATTTATTATTATTATTATTTTTTTTTATTGTTTTAAATAAAGTTCCATTTCATCTAAAACACTGCTTAGATTCAGTGACCAACTGGGGTGCTTCACTAGATGATAGCTCGATTTTGCAAGACAAAATGGGACAAACTAATTGAGAGATTTGTCCACTAGGTGGCACGTTAGGTCAACATCGATCATTATAGAAAAAAGTTTCAAGCCCTTGAGAAAAATAGATCTATATTATTCGAAAATCAACTAAACTGCAGCGGATTTTCATCCTTCAAATCATTACTCACGTTTCAGCTGAAAATCACGCAGTAGTGTAAACACTGATTTTACAAATGACACTCAAAATTAAAATAGGTTAATGTGATAAAATATCCTATGAATAATCCTTTCAACATATACAAAAGCAAAACTGCAGAACACACTCATTCACTTCCCCTTTTAAACCAATTTAAAATACACTGAAACAATAAAAACGCAACATTCCTTTTCTTTAACCCAGCCTATTTCCGTTTTCTCTATTAAAATGTCTTCTCATCAATTTTTTCTTTACCACAAGAACTGCCTTTTAAAATAAAGGTCAACCAATGAGATGACATACTGGAACAGTATCTAATCCTGGAGCATTTGAAGCAGCAGGAAACTTCACACTGCTCCAGAGATCTGTTGAAACTCTGTGTGAAGCTTTCCTAGTCTTATGTTTTCTGAAGACCTGGTTCACATACCTTAAGTGCAAGTTGAATGGTAGGAGAGTGAAGGAGGGTGATTGCAGGGTGGAGGTAGGGGTATGTGAAGTGCAGAACAAAGTTGGTGTGATGAGTGAGACTGGGCTTTTTGAATCATCAGTAAAACCAAATTTGTTACATATTAAGTATTATCCCATCAATGATTTTGGAAAACACAAGGTGTTACAATATTGTAACAAATGTAATTCCTAAGATGTTTGGTTCCACTAGTTGAAGCATGTATGAATATTCATGGGATTCCCTTTAGCCCACACTGGACAATTTTCGGCAGTCTTGCAATCAAAGATAGTCTACGAAAATATTCTGACAGTGTCAGAAATTCAGCATGTTTGACCTACATCTACTGACCAGCCAGTAAAAATGCAACATGAAATGATGTGTCGATCACAGTGATATGGCACTAAAACTTAAAACTGCTTACCTCAAACTTTTTTCCCTTCCTCTTTCGCATGTACCTCTTTTTTCAGCACACATTAAAAAGTACAACTGCCTGCGAGTCACTAGGTGTTATTATACAGTGGGATTTGTAATGATATTATAAGATTGCTGGAATGGCACATTCTATAGAAGGCTTAAGCGTGTCCACGTGAAAACATCCAAACAAATGGAACTTTTTTAAAAATTTTATATTTATTAATTAATTGTAGAGGTTCCTAACCTAAACTAGTCGTTACTTGAAAAGGAACACAACAAGGTTTTAAAAATGAAACTTTATTAACTTTATTTATTTTAATATTAAGCAATTTAGGGTAACGCTTTAGATTACAGCCCGCAAAGAACTACGTAAGTAAACTGAATTTACGGTGTAAGTTTCTGTAATTATAGTGTACCTATAAAGAACGTACATGTAGGTATAAGGGAAGAATATGTTAAATTTGGGTAATTAGGGGGTAACAACTCAGATATGCAACCTGCAAAGAACTACATAACTATACTGAAATTACGGTGTACGTTTCTGTAATTATAATGTACCTACAGTATTAAAGCACGTACGTGTAGGGAGAACATATGTTACATTTTGATAATTGGAATAACAACCAGATACGCGACCTGCAAAAAAACTGTAAGCAAACCTAAGTTACGGTGTTAACAGGTATCTCTATTACTGTGCCAGGCATAAATCGTACGCTTGGTGTATCTACACGTAAGCTTTTTTAAATTACTGGTAAAATACACTCTTGTTCCATATAATTACAGGGTAAGTGCGCCATCTGCGGGATGTAAATTAAAGTGGCGATTGTTCCGCTCTTGTTCAAAGAAGTTACAGGGTAGGTACACAATACATAGCAACGTGACCTCATAATAATTCGTATGTATTTTACATAAAATGTGGTTCTACAAAACATACATTTATTTACGTTTTTACAGACACTAAACTATAGGTCTACATAATGTTATCAAGACTACACTTTAAACCCTTAAAATACATAAAATTTCTGCAATCGTTTAATCATTCATGCAGTGGCGGCTCCTGACAAATATCTCTGGGGGGGCAACTGTTCCGATTTTGGCAAAGATAACCGCTTTAATGGGTAAAATGATAAAATTCAGATAGCCAACTTTACAGCATTACATTGCATTGTTTGATTTGGTTTCTCTGTTCCTAGATGGCAACATCAGGCATGAATTGTACAAACTGTACAGTATTTTGAATAGCTATATTAAATTTATCGCAATGGTCTCAAATACACTGAAACACTTCCACCATGGCCATCAAGAGACACATTGTCATCAACTAGTTTGCCCTCTAAGAGTAAAAAAAAAAAAAAAAAAAAAGCCATACTGCTTTACAATTAAAGACTTTTTATTTCTCATATTAAAACTGTAATTAATCAAATCTTTCCAGAACATATTCAGTATAAATTTGGCTGCCAATATGCAATCAATACAACTATTTAAAATTCAACATTTGGAGAATACAACATATAACATACAAGGCCGTAACCAGGGTTTGAAAATTAGTGAGGTGTTAAGAATTGTGCTATAATAACACCCACAAATGCACTACATATAGCCTAAACTTCAAAATAGACAGACATGTAGATGATTGTGAAAGATTTTTTATTCAGTATAATGTTTTACATGGAAAGTTCGTTTTTTTTTTTAGCTGAGGGAATTTTTATTTTATAACAAGTTATAAAAATAACGTTAGAATAATGACACTGACATAAAACTAACGTTCAACTTTCCACTTTATAAACGTCCCAAAGTGTCACACTAAATTGGACATACGAGTCAAAAAACACGTATAATAGGTGGATCTGGCAACAAACGGAGGCTGCTGCACCCGCGCTCTCACTCAACGTGTTCTCAAGCCCCTATCACTGTGCTAGCTTCTCGTAGCAACATGAATTGCAAACACTCATGTGATATGAGGTGGTTTAAACGGCTAAATAATCATTCGAAGAGCTTGACATTTTATTTTTGAATATAAAAAATGACCGAGGTCCGGACCTCGGTGACCTCATAGCTGGCTACGGCCGCGATAACATAAACAATTCACCATTTAATAACACACATCACTTGTATTGAAATTTTGCTCGCCTCTCTTTTAAGCAGGCAAAGTGATCAATTACCCTCTCATTAAAATCAGGCATGTTCCTCACAAGTTCCCTCTCCATTGAAAGCATGGCCAATGCATTCAGACTAGGGATGTGCAGATCCTAAAGTATCGATATATCGATACTGATGCGAGAATCGAAAGTATCGATACTCAAATTGAAAATATCGATACTAAGGTGTGTTTTATTTACCAGTGATTTTGTTTATTTAACAAAAAGCCAGGAGTACAATGTGCATTGAATTGGATGCATAACCTATGTTAGAGAATAACTGTTCACGATAGAACACTTTTCCTGCTCATCTGAACGCACGCAAATGATGCAAGACAGAACCAATCAATCAGAGAGCATTCACTCCCTTTAGACAGTGCATTCAAACAGGGCTTCGTTTCGCTAAAGTATCATAAGAAAGCATTGATGCTTTTGGGAACGACAGCCCTGTACAATGCTTATCAGAGGACAGAAAATAAAAATAATGTTTGAGCTATTTCTCAATAAACAAACTGAAACTGAAGCTTACATAATTTGCATTTCACAAGTGCAATTACATTTCTTTAAATTAACACTTAAATTAAATTAACACTTGATCATGTTTTGTAGTAATGTTAATATAAATTATACACTGGCAGAATAAAAATGTTGTATTTTATGTGTGCAACAGCTTGTCACTGGCAGCCCCTTATGAAACCAAGTATTTTCAACTGTAGGTTTTGTAGTT
Organism: Garra rufa; assembly: GCF_049309525.1. Lineage (NCBI taxonomy): Eukaryota > Metazoa > Chordata > Actinopteri > Cypriniformes > Cyprinidae > Garra > Garra rufa. The sequence continues at coordinate 39,000,545 of NC_133361.1, read as the reverse complement.
ACCACTAAAGTAAACATATTTTAAATAAATATTTAGAAAATAAATACATATTTAGAAAATAAAATTTAATTAGTTGCATATTAAATGTTAAAATGCATTTCAAATATAAAGTGTAACAGGTTATAAAAAAGGGCATAATTACATATTTTACTCTTATTAATTTAATAAATGTAATAATTAAAAAATTAAGTTTAAAAGTATCGTATCGGTATCGATATCGATGATACTGGCCTTAAAAATATCGGTATCGTATCGAAAAGAAAATAAGTGGTATCGCCCATCCCTAATTCAGACGTCTCGCTACACGCGTGCGTGCTGTACATCTTCGAGCACGCATCAGTGCGTATTACGAAATCACGTTGGGGCGAGCCCTCCCGGTGCCCATTGAAATGCATTGTAGGGTTCAAAATTTGAAAAAAAAAATCTCACAATATAACTCTATGAGACCGGCTGGGGCGATTTTCAATCTGACTGAGATCGCCCCAAGGGGGCGGGGTTTTAGGTTTGAAAGTGACATTCAGGCTGTTGATTGTACAGTAATATGCAGACTAGGACTAGCAAAATAAGAGTCTTTTTCTCCTCTCTTTTTTCGTGTGGCTCAAGGAGGGCGATGCACTATCGCCCACCATGGGCCAGCCGCCCCTGCATTCATGTAATATTAACTTCGTTTGCCGGTGGGACACATAAGGCGTTTTCTCTGACATGCTGTGACTAATAACAGAACCATAAAATACACGGAACACGCATCTTAATTACAAAATGAAACAATTTTATTCGTGTGCTGTAACCCAGATCTTCAGAATCCATACGATTTGCGAGGACCAGACCCAATTTCAAGCCTTTATCCGGCGATCTTCATCTGCATCTCAAACAGCGAGTCCAGCAGCATCAGCCATAAACCCGTGCTGTAGTGAATTTTGCGACAGGAAAATCGGACGTTCATTGGCTCTCGCCTGCATTCGTCACAGATTACGACATGCCGTTTTTCTGGTGAAATGTGTTGAAATGATGCGTGGGCGCCTTTGAGGAGTGGATCAAAACAATAATCTGAATAATATTTTCAGCAATTAACAATTTAAATTCTGCTCTCATCCTACTGCACCTCAAACCTACTGTATTCCGCCAGAGAGGACTGTGGCTGCAGACGCATCGTTATTTGGATTACTTTTTTGTACAGCTGTTGACATTTTTGCAATAAATAAATGATTATGATTGCACTTTCCTGTCTTTTATATTTTTATTACTGTACAGTCATAGTTAACGTTAGGTTTAGTGGTAGGAGTGAGATTAGCAACTTTAAAAAATATGTTCAGATATATTTTAGATATATTTTCAGATTGTGCGTATATGTATTGTACCCAGAGCCGGATTAATGCAAAGGCAAACTAGGCACGTGCCTAGGGCCCGATTGGCGGGATGGGGCCCAGACAGAGGGACAATTTTTTTTTCTTTTTTTTTAATGTACAAATGTCCTATCTACAATCTATTTCAATTTTTATTAATGAACTAAAAATAGTGACGATGTTTATCTTAACCATAGACTGTTACATTGTCATATTAACGCCAGCCCATGACTGTATAGAGCGGCGCCAGCCAGTCAGAGCCATACAGAGCGATTTGTGATAAGCTTTTCATCCAGAGTTATGTCGCGTTCCAGGCAACCGTAACCCGTGTTTTTCCAACCTTCTACCCGTGAAAGTGCACTGGAACGGCAGTCAAACCCGTGACTTCCCACTCGTGAACTCATACTAGATCGATGGACTCCCAGTTACGAGTTCTGACGTAACATACAATATCAGCCCTAATGAGTGCGGTGTTTATGCAAGTGGTACACGGTGGAAAAATAGAGCATAGGACAATATAACGTTGCAATCAAATTAATAATAATATAAAAATAATAATAATTCATGAATTTGCCCAGGCAGTTTGGCGTGACTTGCCTGGAACGCTACAAAGTCGTGAGTCGTGATTTTAAGTCGTGTTTTACGAGCTCAAAAACCTGCCTGGAACGCGTAGCATTAGATGCATGCTGCACATTTATTGTTATTATTAAATAAGGCCTATTATTACATTGCATTTAGTTTGAGAGCAAAGGAATGACAACATAACCTGTACATTATTTGTTTTGTATTGCTTTTTACCTTCTCTCCAAAACGTTTTTTTTATTTTATTTTTTATTTTTTTTAATTCAGGCAATTTTATATTTTGAAAAAATTAAATAAAGCAAAGCCGTTTGAACAGCGCTCTTCACTTATTATTTTATTTTGGCACCATGATCCGCACTTACAAAACAGTCTTCTTTTTAGCGTTTATTTTACAATAATAACCAATAAGATAGAACAGGTGTGGTGTTTTTTTTTTAGCAGCTAATCTATTGGTGATTAATATAAATAAAATAAAGCTAAAACTCTGTTTTGTCAGTCTTCCATGGTCTCATAGCCTACTATGAGAAATAATACAATGCATCACAAATCCGTGAGTACAGTTTAAAACCCGTGGGAACGGATTGCTAAAGCGTACACACAGATTATAAATTTGTTGGTAAGGATTCAAAATCCGAGGGTACGGTTTACAAAATCGGAGCTCACGGATTGGAAATTCGTGGTTTGATAATCCATGGGCACGATTTATATTTATTTATTTAACCGAGGGAACAGTTTAAGAACTCGTGAGTACAGTTTAAACTGAGAGAACGAATTGCAAAACCGTCCCCACGGATTAATTATTTTTCTTCTACAGGTGATGTAAGGGGCTCCATAAATTTATTTGCTCTGTTTACATAGTCTACTGACACCTATTGGTTATTTACTGGTAGGCTACTACTGCCTTAACAATGACACTCCCAATGGATAAAATGAGGATAATTTAATAGCATTTAATAGAGCCGTGTAATGTAGCCTATAAATAATGAATCTCAAAAAATAGTCTGATTGACAGTTTTATTTACAACACATGACTTATTTTGGTATACAACAACCAATTTTTAACCAAAGACTAGGCTATGTAAAATGTGAATTAACTTTTATTAGTAACTTTGGTAAATTTCATATTTCAATTCATAAATAACATCGACGGAGGTGGGCCCAGAAAATGCAGCCTGCCTAGTGTAGTCCATTTATTTAATCCGGCTCTGATTGTACCTACTCTGTAACTTCGTTGAACAAGGGGGTAACAATCGCCACTTTAATTTACAGCCCGCAGATGTCTACTTACCCTGTAACTTCTTTGAACAAGAGCGGAACAATCGTCACTTTAATTTACAGCCCGCAGATGGCGCACTTACCCTGTAATTACATGGAACAAGAGTGTATTTTACCAGTAATTTAAAAAAGCTTACGTGTAAATACACCAAACGTATGATTTATGCCTGGCACAGTAATAGAGATACCTGTTAACACCGTAATTTAGGTGTGCTTACAGTTTTTTGCAGGTCGCGTATCTGGTTGTTATTCCAATTATCAAAATGTAACATATGTTCTCCCTACACGTACGTGCTTTAATACTGTAGGTACATTATAATTACAGAAACGTACACCGTAATTTCAGTATAGTTATGTAGTTCTTTGCATGTTGCATATCTGGTTTGTTACCCCCTAATTACACAAATTTAACATATTCTTCCCTTATACCTACATGTTCGTTATATATAGGTACACTATAATTACAGAAACTTACACCGTAAATTCAGTTTACTTACGTAGTTCTTTGCGGGCTGTAATCTAAAGCGTTACCCAATTTAGTGCTGACAAAGAATGTATATAATTATTTACAGTCCCCCTACAATACCTGCATGGCCCACTGGAGGGTTTGGAAACTGGCAATATACAATTGAGAATGGAAGATCAATTAACACTCCTAATAGTAGTAGTATTAAACAACAGCTTGTTGAGTTCATTTTCCAACATTTGACTCATATATGCCACAAAATAGTTTGCCTGTACCCATAATACTGTATCTCCTAATCATAAGCTTTAATCTTATCACTACAAGCGTTGTACTCTTAAGTTTTTGCTAATATTTTGCTTTCAAAACAATCCTTATAAAAGCAGAAAAACAATACAATGTTATGTTTGAAAGACATAAAAGTAAGCTTTCTTTCACCTATTACTAGATGCAATGAAGAGATCTGATATCACTGAATGAATGCACTGTATTAGGATCCCTCACATTTGTCACAGTAGATCTGCAAGGTTGTAATCATCTGTTGTTGCTCTGCTCATCACAATGTCGACTAAACTTCTTTCTTGATTCAAATCAAGGCTGCTATAGTTCAGCTGTTTTGAGCCTCAATAATTGTACTTTTGGTTCACTTACTATTAATTACAACAGCTTTCATAAATGTTATCATCAGATTTGTCTACCATATTATTTTTTAAAACATTCATATTGACATAGCACTCTTCAGAGTTATCCTGTTCAGAATCATCATGATTCTTGTTTTTACCAAATCCTACATTTTGATAATTAGCCTCATCATCAACTTCATTTTTATTGTGGGATGCACCTGCATATGTATTATCTGTACCTAGAGACGTTGCATAGAGAGGGACAAAATGACAGAAAAACTGTAAGGAAAAAAAGTGACTTAGGATAAAAAAAGAGTTAAAAAATTATATAGAAGACATCATCTGACTTCTTTTATAGAATAAAACCATTACCTTTTGCAAAAGAGCACTTTGAATGAATTTCCTTACTCCTTTGCCATTGTCTTCTCCTCAGCAGGAGGACGACTATGAGGAAAGACACTAAGAGCAGTACAGCTGACACTGCAGCACCAATGACAGGAAGCAGGGAGGCTGAGAGAGACACACGTATTTGAGTTAAACTTCATTAAAATCAGTTCAGCTTGTTTTTAGACTCTTACACATCAGTACCTGTGATAGTGATGAGCAGCAGTTCAGAGGCAGATGAACGGAAGGAGCGTGAGGAGACACTGACTTCATAAACACAACTGTAGTTTCCCTCATGTGAATAATCTGCCTCAGGAAAGGAGAAAGAGGCAGAGTGATTGACAGCTGACTCACTCCTGGTGATGTTTGACCCTCTGAACAGGTGAAAAGAGCCTCCAGGATACTGAGATTCAGTGAAACAGATGATAGTGAAACTGTGGCCCCTGGTGATCACTGGCCCCTGAGACCCCTCAACAAACCATCCATCAGGAGCACTGTGGGAAATACTGGGCTGCTGCAAGTCCACTAAAGAGAAGAATTCACAAGAAGAATACATTTATATGTATTATATAACAGCAAGAATCAGAGCCTCTGACCAATCTCAGATCTAAAAAAGAAAGTACATTGTGATTAAAATCTTGTTTTTTTGACATGCTGTAAGTATTTGTACTTGGTAGTGTATTTGACATTGTAAGGAGCCAAGGACAAAAGTGCATAACCCTTATTGTTTGTATAAGCTTTCTTTTACTAATTTTACGTTTCTGTGATTGAACTTTAGCACAACAAAGTGAAATCACGTCTTTGCTTTTAAGCCTTCTGTCACGTTAAAGGTGCAGTGTGTAGATTTTTGCGGCATCTAGTGGCGGGATGGTGAATTGCAACAGTCCACCGCTCACCCCTCCCTTTACAGAACTACGGAAGCCGATACAGGATTAAAATCTCACCTTTTTTTGACAGCAACGAATAGTGAGATTTCTTTTAAAACGTAATTTAAGAAATTATATTAACTTAATCATTCAATAAAACTATGTTATTGTGAATATTACTTGTTCATCATTGTGTTGAAGTTAATAAAACATAAGTCTTTATGCACCCCTGAAAACATAGTTATTGCACCACTGTCTAGAGATCATCTTAAATATTACACGGTGCACCTTTAACACAAGTGACTGCAATTTAATTTAATTAAGAAGATTCAATTATTTATTTTAATTATTTTGCCTTCTGTTCCATGTTACAAAATGTTCTATATGTTTCCTAAAATAAAATATACTGTAATCCGTTTGAAAAAAAAAAAGGTAGTTTTTTTTACCCAGACATTTAAATCTAACATTGTAGAGCAGTGATTACAATACCGTAATACCGTGAAACCGTGATATTTTTATCCAAGGTTATCATACCGTCAGAATCTTATACCGGCCCATACCTAGTGTCTTTAATCATATATGGTACTATTTTCTTCATAAGAAAGTGCTAAATAATCAAGGCACATTTCACCATGGATCTAGAAATTTGGTTGATCCTTGAAACAATCGCAGGAATCAACATATACATACGCATACATCTACATATATACACACACATACACACACTGGTGTTGAAAGGTTTGTGGTTGATAAGTACCTGTGATAGTGATGAGCAGCAGTTCAGAGGCAGATGAACGAAAGGAGCGTGAGGAGACACTGACTTCATAAACACAACTGTAGTTTCCCTCATGTGAATAATCTGCCTCAGGAAAGGAGAAAGAGGCAGAGTGACTAACAGCTGACTCACTCCTGGTGATGTTTGACCCTCTGAACAGGTGAAAAGAGCCTCCAGGATACTGAGAAGACTCACTCCTGGTGATGTTTGACCCTCTGAACAGGTGAAAAGAGCCTCCAGGATACTGAGATTCAGTGAAACAGATGATAGTGAAACTGTGGCCCCTGGTGATCACTGGCCCCTGAGACCCCTCAACAAACCATCCATCAGGAGTACTGTGGGAAATGTTGGGCTGCTGCAAGTCCACTAGAAAACAAGAAGAAAACAACATTTCTATGGCTACAGAGACTCAAAAAATAAAGCTAACTTGTTTAAATAAACTAAAATGACTTCAAGAATTGCATCTTGTCGGGGTCAAAATTTAATCCATAGCCATTTTTACAAATGAGCTCAAATGCAAAAAAGGTATCATTACAGTTTGAGTTATACATTTATAAAATTATACATCACTAATGCATGCATCTATGATGTAGACAATAAGACAAGACCGAACACACTCACCCACAGTGATGATAACAGTGTTGCTCAAAGATGACTTGATGTTGTTGTTTTGGTAGGAGTATTGACAGCTGTAGCTGCCCTGATGTGAAATGTTTACATTATGGTTGAAAGTCACACTAGATACATGATTCTGAGAGGATACGGATGAACCGTTTCTGAAGAGCTGGAATTCAGCATTAACATTGCATCTTGGTTTAGGTGTTGTGCATCTGAACTGGATATTTTCTTCACGAGAAACAACTGCATGTGTGGAGGTTAGGGAAAGGGTCAGCACCTGCAGCTCACCTGCAAAATATTTTTTTATTTTTTTAATAATTTGTTAGGACATAATGTGTAAATGCATTAAAATTCTTGAAGTGTAATGCAATTTCTGTTGCTCATTTCCCCTAAAATAACGTATCACAGTGCTTAATATTTGGCTTACCTGAACAAACAACACCAGCATCTTCACCATGACCGCAGTTATGTGATCCAAATATAGGATGTGAGCACTGTGTGAGCAATGATTCACTTCCTGAACATCCAACATTATCCAACCAGATCTGACCACTTCCCTGGCCAAAATGAGCACTGCCATGTACACTATCAGCTCTTCCACATCCCATCTGTCTGCACACCACAGCAGCATCATTCATGTCCCAGTCGTCATCACACACTGTCCCCCATTGGCCATTATAAAGGATCTCAACTCTTCCAGAGCAGTCATTATTACCACTCACCAGTCTGATACTACAATCTCCTAAAATACATAATAACTCCATTATAATACAACTCACATCTTACAACAGGCTAAACTTGCAGATTAGTCAAAGCAGTGACTGGTTTTGTCACGATGCAGCTAGACAAGATCTGTGTTTTAAATAAGTGACTAAGAGCCTACTTACCAGTTACAGAAGTCAGAGCACTGACTGTTGAGAAGAAAAACAGTGATATTTAAACATAATGCACACTTAAAATTAAATATAAAAAATGTCCTTGCTATTCTAAGCTTTTTGAATGGCTGTTGATATTCAATAGTATAATAGAAGTCCAATAAAATGCATCCATCCATCATAAAAAGTGCTTCACACAGCTCTGGGGGGTTAATAAAGGCCTCCTGAAGCTAATTGATGCATTTGTGTAAGAAAAATATCCATATTAAAACTTTATAAACCATAAACTCTAGCTTCCGCTTACTGACGTACTTGCTTTCATAAGAGAGTAGCTTTTCAGTGGATGTTGTAGAACGTAGGGATAGTGTAATTTTGAACTTCGATGTGTAATTTTTTCACCAGAAAAAATAAATCAGATAATTGTGGGGTGCGGTAGAGTTGGAGAGGGCTCAGGCACTGTCTGCTTCACTATAATACATGCCTGCTGAAGCCATACGTTAAATATTTATATACGTTAAACACGAGTTAAACACAGACTCAAACTTGTCTGGAAAATCTAAAAATACTTGTTGCAGAATGCTGAACACATTTACGATTTGTTATGAATTCAGTTTGTAAACATGTTCTGGATTAATATTTTGGTGGTGCTCTGTCCCACCTGCCCTTACAGTATCAACCCAAACATACAGATAATCAATGATTATCAGTTATAAAGTTACTATCTTGTATTAGCAAATAGTTTCAGTTCAGTTTCAGAACAATTCAAATTGTTAAAAGCTCAGTGAAATTTTGAGAGATGACGCACAATGATAAAAAGATGGCAAAACCAACCAACTTATGTACTTCGTAATCTTTAACTGCTGTAAGATTGAAATATTACTTTGATATTAACATTGTGACATGCAGTTTAGGAAAAATATTATCATTATAATCTACAAAAGTACAAAAAAAAGTATAAAGTACAAAAATTGAAAATGGAATTTACCCAATATCATAGTAAGCAGAGAAAGTCTTGGTGTTTCCATCCTTGCGCTGTTTCAAAGTGTGCATGAAATAAGATGTTACTTCCTAATAAGTGAGAAGAGCTTTTGATGCTTTGGTGAGAACTGAAATTGACACTATGTGTATGTTAGGAACTGATCTGTCCATCAGTCTATTCTGTGCCCCCACAAATAGTTTTGACATTTAGATAAAACAAATGGTTTTTTTTTGGGTTTTTTTTTTACATTTACATTATTTTAAATTATAATCTTACTGTTTTTTATCTGGAGGTCAAGTATTGTCCAGTTCAAGTGTAGCCAATTCTGCTACTGGAGAATTCCTAACCTGCAGTTTGGCTCCAACTCTAGAAGTTCATGAATTAAACTGATTACATAAAATAACAGGCATGTGTGCTAGAGAAGGGCTGGAACTGAAGTCTTTAGGAAAGGACTAGGGTTGGCCACCACTGGTCTGGTTGATATCAATCCAGCCCTTCTAGATACTGCAACTACCCTATTATTGTTGAAGAATATAAAATATAAAATGTTTCTTAATTTCCACAATATGCAAATAATGCCCCACAAAATGTATTTATTTTTTGACTTGTTAATCTATAACATAGTAAAACTGAGAGTTTACCTGAGAGTTACTAGAAACCATATACAGTATATTCTCAGATACAATATTCAGAAATGGTGTTCAAGACTACCATTAAGTGTTAAATGCTGACTTTGCAATATGGATTAAGAGAATCGCTCTGTTTTCACATAAACAAGTTAACACACTGATAAAGCTGTGAAATAAATTAAACTTGAAATGTATTATTTAGGTACTGTGGTGTTTCTGACTATAAATTAATATTTGCAGGCACCCAAAATACATTCTTAACAGCTGTATATTTGGATTTTCTTACTTTTTTCCCCATTCCACCAAGAAAATTATGTAAATCATTTATGAATGGCTGTGTCCAAATTCAGGGTCTACATCCTTCGGAGGACTCATTTGAAGGATGTTACGTCACAGCGCCGCGACGAAGGCTGTCCAAATTCGTAGGATCCGTACGTCCGTACGTCCTCCTTTTCCCCGAATTGGAAGGATGGGTCTGGTGGATCCTTTCCCGTCCTACCTATCCCACAATTCCTTTCGGCAGAGCGCTTCCGGAATTTTCAAATAATAGCGGACGAAGCGAGCGGTAGTAATGATGTAAGTTTAAAAAAAACTGGCGTTTAAATTTTTTTTTTTTTTTTTTTTACAGCGGTTGTCTAGTTAGGCCTTTGGTTTTAGCGTTAAGTTTATTTATTTTTTTAATTTTGTATGTTTATATGTTAAAAAAAAACATCTCTTTCGTAAACTAGCTTCTCTCTTACTGCCTGTGTGAATATCCCCTTACACACAGCTAATTTCTTGTTAGTGATTGAAGCTGTTTTTAATGCTTTTAGGGACGAAAGAGCAGTTCTTTTGTTTTGTGCAGTACAGATAACCTTACTTCTTGCTTAGCGCTGTCACGGTTGCTAGGCGACCGAATATGAGCAACGGGTAGGGGAGGGAACTGAAAGAAGGGTAGGCTGTCCAAATTCACAGACACCTACTTCCAGGTTTTGCGGTCTTCGGAGGACCCCTCCTCCTTCAAACGGGTAGGAAGGATCCTAAGGAGGATGCAGACCCTGAATTTGGACACAGCCTATTTCACTAAGAACTTGAAGTGTGTGTCACGGATTGGTCAGGTTCATCCACCACCCACAGTCACCTGATTATTAATCACACACACCTGCACCTAATCAGCCACACCTCTATAAGAGCACACACCACGCACCTCTCATTGTCCCGGCTCGTTCATACGAAGAGGACTCATTGTGCTGCTCTCCTCGAGTTCACAACTATTACCTACCTGTTGCTGCTTACCTGTTCTTGTCCAATTCAAGTCTGTGCAGATCCATCCGGCTATATCCACGGGGTGTGTGTGTCGTAAGTCTGTCATCGATCCTGGATCCGTTCAGTGGTGTGTGTGCCGTAAGTTTTCAGAAGACTCACTCAGCGAATCCACCTTCTCCTCCCGTCGTTCCTGTAAACCTCTGAATACATCAACAAACTATCCAAGATTGAGATACTTACCCATTTGTGCATGTCATTCTCCTTCAGCTGCTCATCTGTTGAAATAAAACTGTTCTATATTCACTTACCTTCTTGTCCGTCTGCTTCCGTAACAGTGTGAGTGGTGCTCCAGGTTGTGTTTAATTTTTTGAAAAGCATGTCCTTATTTCGAAAGACTTGTTTCCATACAGTATGGAGTAAAAACATACAGAGATACAAGATTTCCATGCACTTGTTTTAACATTTGCAACCACCCTTTGTTGTCTTCTTGGTATAAACAACCAAGCAAACAGCTGTGGACAGAGGTGGAATGTTTTAAGATGCTGAAAAAACCTTGCATGGTTGACACAAACAAATGCTTTTGACATGTCTACCAATACCACACAAACCATTGTTGATTGTTAAGAGCCTGTCTCCCGTAGAAATGTATGTATGTTCTTAACCAAAGTATTTGTCATGCTGTATTTGGGTAGATAAGCATACTGTTTTTGGCATTCTTTCAGAACTGCATGCATGAGTTACTCCTTGTATTTTACCAGTGCAAGAGGTTATGGAAATTGTTCTCAGTCAGATTTTTCATTCAGTCAGGCAACCTTTAGAAACCGGGCATAGTAGCCTCTTTCCATGCTGTTGGTAGAATACCCATTTGATACGAGGTATTGATGAAATGTGATTCGTCCGTGTAATATGCTAGCTAAGGTATTTCATCAGGGCCACTTGCTTTTTGTGTCTCTAATCTTAGAAGGTCTCCTTCAGTCTCAACACTTTCAGCTTAACGCTTCAATAATGACTTGTTAATGTATTATAAGGTTTTAGTGTTGTTTCTATATTTACATCAAATTGTATAATTTTTTTTTATAATAACAAGGTTCACGACTCTTTAAAAATGATCTTCTGTTTGTAACAACTAAAGCTCTAAAACATATGTGATACCCTCCTAAACATCAAGCACTTTTTTTCAGTTCAAAGTTTTAACATTATGCCACGTAAAACTGAAAAAAAAAAAAAAAAATATTAAGTTGAAGTTTTTAATTGAAATAATAATTTTTTTTTAGCATGCTAGTAAGTTTAAACTAAACTATTATTTGTGCAAATAATTAGTTCCCTGTCCGCTCATTTTGATCTTCAAGTTGCACAAGTTGTTTTTTCAAACAAGCTTAAAAGGGCGTATGCTTGAAATGTGTTGCTGCATATTTTTGTTAATCTGATTACAATTTGCAATGCTTATTTTATTTATTTATTTATTTTTAATTCACCCATAGATGGAAGCACCTGCTTTCACTATTTAAGGAAAAACAGAGACAGCAGTTACCCAAAGTGTCCCAGTTTTATGGTGTGCACTGCAGTCACATTTACCAATAAAGCACTTGTGTGCTCTTTACTCCTCAAAGTGGATAACAGTGACTTCAATGTTGAACAACATACAGTGTGGGTGATAGCACCCTTGGGTGTCAAAAAGGAAGAAGGCGTTGTTGAACAGGAGGATGTTGTGTGGTTACGCCCTGAGAATGATATTAATATTTTAAATAGTCAAAAAAAAAAAAAAAAAAAAGAAACTGCAGTTTTGTAACTCACCACTGAAAAAGATCACACATAAAAACCAAGCATGGTCAGAAGCACAAAACAGTAGTCATTGTTAAACATTACTCTTATCATCCAGGGACCTGTACAGAAACTTTTTGTGTGTGTTTGACTGTATAACAACTGTTAAAGCAGTACTGCATTTGTGCTTTATGTCGTGAAGATTTCTGTTTATCATCCTTTGAGTGAGAGAATAGGCCTGTCGAGGTCTGGGACACAGAATGTCTCATGCAGAATCAAAAGAAACAGACAGTACTGAGCGACTGGAAAAGGCTTGCGATTTTCACAACAGGTAGATAGAACTGAATAGACTTGAGCGATATGCATGTCTTGTGTATATTGCAGTGAAACAGTTCACACTCCACTATCAGAAGAGCGTGTCAAAGAGGAAGTCATTTCAGCCTATCGTACAGTTTAAAAGTTAATGATGTTCAGCAGACGTGATGCGGAGGCAGAACTGTTGTAAACTGGTACAATAATGATATTCTGACACTGATCCATCAGAAATGATGAAGCCAGTCTTTCTTTCCCTAAACATATTAGTATTCATGTTATTGCTCCATTTGGTCCAATGTTTTTTATTTGAAGGAAAAATTTGTCTGAGCAATAGCCTTGTGAGCAGCGCTACTCTATCATATCCACTACGTAATTGGTTAGGCATAAATAGTGAGATTTTGTGTCTCTGCCTTAATAGTTAGTTAAATCACACAAGCATAAACAAACCCAAAACTTTTTGTAGACACTACCTAAAAATAGCATATTTTATTTAAACCTTTGGGGAGATGAAATAGAATAAATAAAACAATAAGCCCCATGGAGCCGTGGTTTACCATCAACTTAGAACAACGTGCTTAACAACGGCCTTTGGCTGTTCTAAATTCACTGTAAACCACGGCTCCACAGGGCTTAGAATGGCTACCACACAATGCATGTATTAACAGACAAAATATATGTATCAATATGTTACTTTTTTAGTTACTTTTTTTGGTTAAGTCATTAAACGCCATCCTTCCACTAGAAAAATAGTCCCCGCTAGAAAAATGGCAATAAGATTGTTACAGTAACATGTCTCATCTAGGGATGCACCGAAATGAAATTCTTGGCCAAAGCCGAATAATAATGAAATGCTTGGCCGAAGGCCGAATACTGATCGCGGTGTTTCGCATTTTTTTCCATTTATTTTTCCAATTTTTTCACCATTACAATAATTAAATAGTAAAAATTAGCTTTTTACTATTTTGTGTTGCTTTTCAGAGAAATAAATCAAATAACAAAAATACAATTTCAAAATATTTTTATTTTTATTTTTTTTTATTTTTTTTTTTATTGCCAACAAATATACTATTTACAGGTGATACATCAAAGGCCAACAAAACATACATGACTGTAAACATGATTTTTGTGTGCATGTGAGTGTGCGTGTAAGTGGTAATTATAACTGTGTCGAGGTTGGAACACAAGGGAACATGTAGATAAGAACCACAGACATAATAATAATAAAAAATAATAAAAATGATGATAGTAGTATTAACAAAAATTGGAGGATGGAGGGTGTGAATGGTACTCAGGGGTCAGGGTGAGGAAGATGATAAATGGCAGTAATAATAATATTAATAATAATAGTATTGATAATAATAATAATAATAACATTTTAAATGAACTACTTTAATCAAGAATGAGGGGAGGTTTGAGGATCAAGAAGAGGGCAATTCTATTAATATAGTAATTTAGTAATATATAGGATATATAAATAGAATATCTATAAAATAAAATAAGGTATTCCTTATTATTATAAATATATATATATATATATACATATATATATATATATATATATACACACATACATACATACACATATATACATATATAACATATACATATACATATATATATACATATACATACATACACACATATACATACACTACAAAAAAACAACAACAAACAAAAAAAAAAAAAAAAAAAAAAACACTATTGAGTTATTACACAGCTGCCCAGTTAATCCCCTGCTCACGTCACCCGGACGGCCATCTAGTAGAGGTGCCGTGGAGGCACAGGGCCCTAACTCCCACCCCCGGGCCACCACGCACACATGTCCAGCTTACCCTATTTGTTTGTACTTTTATTTTTTAATATTTAACCCTTTTTATTTGTGATAGATGAATGTTCAACTAATGTGAGATGCATTAAAAGAAAAGTGTGACGTGCAGCGTGGGACTATCCCTGTGCAGTCACACTTACCCTATGTGTAATTTTTTTTTTTTTTTTTTTTTTTTTTCTTCATGATGTATATGTATGTGTATGTCAACTAATGTATAAAGCATTAAAAAGCCAGACATGTAGTGCTAATCAGTGGCAATAAACTCAGGGTAATCTGAAGGTAAAAGGACCCCGGCCTCCCAATGCACCCACCTGCAGCCAATCCGAGCCACATAGAACAGGGTCACAGATGTCACAGCCAACTGGGGCCCAGAGGCAGAAAAGGAGAAAACAGAGGAGAAAAAAAATTAATAAAAATTAATAAACAAATACAAAATAAAAAAAAGGGGGGGGGGGGGGGTTAAAATATTTAACACTGAACTAGGGATGCACCGAAATGAAAATTCTTGGCCGATTCTTGTGTACTAATCTTACTAAAATCAAAGCATTGCAATTGCATAAATTAATATTAAAGTTTCAAAGAATAAATCAATTATATTAATTTAAACAATTGTTATCAATCAAATATTATATTACTTAAATAACATATACATATATTTTACTGCCTTTGTTTAAATTGTTTACATTTTTATAACACATTATCTTGTGGATCCATCAGTTCACATTTACAACTCTATGCGTTTCTCTTCCAGCTGGAGGCGCTGTCAGAATGGTACACAAAGCAAACCTTACACAAAATACGTTTCTTTTTATTTTTTCCCACCATGTTCAGGGCACAAGAAAAATATTAAGGGACTAAATTAATATCAGCATATAAAATATAATCGTCTCTCATTGTATCTGAGAGAATGCAGGTCAGATGCTGAAATCACTGTCAGTTTTCACTTTCACTTAAACATATTGCGCAGTTTTCACGTTGCTTGTGTGCTATCCATTGGCTCACCTCCATGGTTTAAAACATAAATATTTATAAAAATACAGTATATAGAAAGGACATATCTTTAAAATATTGTGACGTAACACCAACGTAAAGTCATTGTTTTTCACTTACTGAAAGCTACATCTGTCCCTGTCTCTGCTCTCATCACTGGCTGCACGCACCACTGCAGACACACCCCCTCTTGAAATTTTGGCAATACATGTTTTGCAAATCGCTATCCATGGATCTTTCTTAGATATACTGAAATACGTCCACACCGCAGAAGTGTTGCTTCAGACAAGCACCTGCAGGCTGCGGTTTCTGTTTGCGTCAACGTATTGTTTCGGTCGTGTTGTTTCGGTGATAAAAGTCTTTCGGCCGAAAACCGAAAATGCGCTTTTGGGCCATTTTCGGCCGAATATTTTCGGTGGCCGAATATTCAGTGCATCCCTAGTCTCATCTGATGGAGCTCAAACAAAAACACAGACTGGAACTGTTCTCATGCACTGTGTTATTACAGCAATATTATATTATCTCAAAAAACAAACAAACAAACAAACAAACACCTTGCAGAACAAAAAGGTGAATTAAGATTCAAATTAAGATTTAAGAGGAAATATTACAGCCTATATTCCCGTTTTGAGAATAATCATTTGTAAAATGAATCTTATTTACAAAGAACATATATTTATATCCTACTTATGCTTTACAGTTAAAGTGTTTATGATATTACTCCACAGCAGGCGGAGTAATATCACGCAGCGCCTGAAATTAGTTCCCAGCTAGGTTAGCATTTGCACATGTGCTGCGAGGTATTACTGCTCCTGCTTCGGCCATATTACAGCAGCAAACTTCCTTGACTATTACGCCGGAATGGAAGTGTAGTTCCTAATCCTATCGGCCTAGAAACTCGCAGCTTTGCATTTTCCGCTGGTATTAGTACACAATATAACTACAGAAGAGTCAAGTTTTAAATAGGACAAATATGGAAACTCGTTGGTCATTTTTGAACGCGATGTTATCGGTCTAATAGGATTCAATGATCTATGCTAAGCTATGCTAAAAGTGATATCGCCAGAACAGGAGAACAGCTGAATGGATTTCAAAACGGTAAAACTCAACTTATTAACTCGGGGGGAGTTGGAGAATGAGCCTATTTCCAAAAAAGTGGAATGTTCCTTTCACTTTTATTTATAATCACTGTTATAATAGCAAAAGTAAAAACTGGCAGAACGATAGGTTACTGAACTAATATTAATTTTCATGGTATCCCACAGGCAAAAGAAAAAAAAAAAACAGAAATAAAACAGCTAAAAAATTAAGTATAAAAACACAATTCAATCAGGTAAAGCTTTAACCATAAAAGGTTCATGGGTGTAGGCTACTTGACTTTACAAACATTTGACATATTAAATAAATATCATTCAGTGTCTGTTTCAATGTGCAGCAGATTTTTCCACGTAGTCTAATGCTCTTTTCACATAATTAAATACTATCTAATCCAAACGGTTGCATTTCTTAAAGGTGCCATTGAATGCATTGAGAGAATATTTTAAATTGTTCTCTGATATCTACATAGAAGGTATTTGGCATAGGAAAGGGCAAAAAATCTCTAGAAATGGTTTTACAGGTCCATTTACAACCCTAGAATTTGCCCCTGGAATGAAATGCTCTGTTATTTGGAAACTTCATGAATATTAATGAGCTCTGCTCTGATTGGCTGTTTCACAGAGCTCAATAGCTCGCACATGGATAAAAATATATATTTAATTAGGAGCTCTAGCCGCTTTTAATTTGCAGTTTGTTGAATCTGCCGTTTTGAATCGCCGACATTTTAGTCTCATTGCAGTGATCCATGTGCTCTGTGTAAAGTTATAATGCAGAGGGAGTGCTTCTTAGCCTACCACACAAGTTGAGCTGCTCCTCAGTGATTCTCCAGATCTGTAAATCATTCGTCATCATCAGGCAGTTATTTCTCCATCATTCACCATCATCAGCGCAGTCATCTCTCTGTTTATGTGGTAAGTGAAATCCTATGTATTGTAGGGCTGCAACGATTCGTCGACGTTGTCGACAAAAATCGATAATAGAAATAGTCGACAATGAATTTCATTGTCGATGTTGTCGCCAGACAACCGAGTGAGGCATCTTACTGCCGAGAGTCGCACATACGCAGCTTCTATGCTGAGCGATAACATACAGAAATGGCGGCGTCCAACGCAGCAGCTGCGCGTACCAAAACACGCCCGTTTCACACATACTCCGTCTGCACTGCGTTTTTTTTCCCACACCCATGTTAACGGATTAGAACGTTCACAATGTACGGACTGCAAACGCGTTCTGTGTGAAAGCAAAACGAGTCTGTGCTGCTTCTTCACCGCATACGTAACGCACACGGACTGTAGACGCACTGCAGACTGAGTATGTATGAAACAGGAGTAAAGTTTGGGAGCATTTTAGCCTGCTACGGCGAATTAAAATATTACCTGCATGGTTTGTAAAGCAGTCCTTGCGCATCACGGCTAGGGTTACCACTTTTAATACCCAAAAATAAGGGACGCATTCGGGGGGGGGGGGGGGTCATCTCAAAAATGCTGCAGTAAAAAGGTTTCATATGAGTTGTGCATATAATATGGGACGTCCTGAATAAGAACTGATCATTGTTTTTTTCTACTTTTTAGAAATGGGGTCTATATACCCCGTTAAAATGTAATAATGTCCCATATCTCAAAAATGCTGCAGTAAAAAGGTTTCATATGAGTTTTGCATATAATATGGGCCGTCCTTAATAAGAACTGATCATTGTTTTGTTTTTTCTACTTATTAGACTCTAATAATGTCCTATTTCTCAGAAAAGAACCGTCAAATACACCAATAAATAAAACGGATATTAAAGCAGAAATGCAAATAAATAAGTAAGTAAAAATTCACGAGCACTTTGTAGTATTATCTCTCAGTCCTGGGCGTCTAAATGAAAAGCGCTCAGCAAGCGCTCTGTGTTGTTTCTGAAACTACCGTAATCACTGTAATATGCGCGCACACTTAAAATCAATCGCGGCTGGCTTGACCGTGTTTTTCTGAACCGCGGCTGGCTTTACCGCAGTGATTATTTGCATGAGACGCTGCTTTTAAAAAAATTATAAAAAATACGGGACAAAACCCGTCCCGTATTGATTCAAAACGGGACGCGCAATTTCATTCTCAAATACGGGACGATTCCGTATTTTAAGGGACGGGTGGCAACCCTAATCACGGCAGCACCTATGTGATGCACGAACATTTAAAGAGAAAGCACGTCGGACAGTTGAATGAAACGGAATTTGGCTGGCCTCGGTAAGATTTAAATAAAAGCCAATACGTTTTGTTTTGGATATACATTTTTGTTTACTGTTTTATTGCTGCTGATGGTTTACAGGAAGAAAATGTTTACTTGATTTTAATTTATTTTTTTCTTATAAAACAAATGTGCCTGTCCATTAAAAAAATTATAGAGTTTCTTAATTTATGCATTTATGTCTGTACTGACCGAGCACTGTGCCTAATTGGTTTTAGACAGGGCATTTTTATTTACTTTTAGTATGAATTGGCCTATCAGCAGCAAAATATGCATTTTTCATTGAAGTACCCCCTTCTTTCTTGTGTTTACTATAATTTTCCACATAATTAAAGCAATCTCATGCTAAATTTGAGAAAAATTGAATAATTATCCGATTAGTCGACTAATCGTTTCAATAGTCGGTGACTAGTCGACTATTAAAATAGTTGTTAGTTGCAGCCCTAATGTATTGCAATGTTACAGGCTAGCGCTAGCATTAAGCTAACCGTGTCCCTTCTGTGGCTTGCCTTGTTTAACTGATGTACTGACGTTAGTGATGATTGGGCGATGCAAATGTTGGAGGCGTAACTATTAACGATCCCCAAGACTGTTTCGTAACAGTCGGTGTTATGTTGGAATTGACCTATTTTTCGGTGGTCTTTTGCAAATACTAGATTTATCTAAGAAGGAGGAAACGATGGTGTTTGAGACTCATGGTATGTCATGTCCATGTACTGAACTGTTATTTAACTATGCCAAGGTAAATTCAGTTTTCCATTCTATGGCACCTTTAATTAGAGTAATGAAATTAATATTTGAATTCTACTCAGCCAACAGCAAGAAGGCTTGCAAAATAATGAAGAACAGATGTAGTATTGGAAGTAGTATTGGAAGAATATTACCAACCAAGTAAATTGAAAAGCTGTGGTGGTGGTTACAGCATACGGTATATCTCCAACTACCTTTCCATCTTTTGTAAGGTTTACAGAACCTCAGACACGTTGATCTTCTGAGACAGACAATACACACACAGTGTATTAAGATACAGACATATGGTTCCACATCTTACTGAGAGAAGATGTGGGAAAAGTCCCTTCTCACCAATCCTTTCCAACCACTTCCCCTCACCCATCTCCTGTCACTCAGAATGGTCAACAACAAAATATAGTGTTCTACATGAACGCAAGTGTTATTCACATTGTCATTCATGTTTGGTTTCATTTGAATTGTCTCTGTGCGTCCGGTACAATGGTCTCATTCTTACATAAAGTAAACTAAAGGGTAAACAGATCCTAAAAGTTTATAGATATTTGCTCACTATAGAGGGTGTGCCATCTCCTAGTGTAAATGCAAATTACCAACTGCCCCCAAAAAGGTGTAAATGATCATGTCTGAGATTTGATCAATGCAAATTCCAGTTGTTAGTTCCTTTCTCCATTTCAGGGGTTATTTGTCTTGGTCTGGGTACTTAAGGAGATGGAGCGGGAGGATCAAGCCCGTAGTGTGGTGTGTGTCTCTACACTTCACACTATGTATTTTTCTAAAGTCAGGTAATCATCTTTTTGTTCGTAGACATATCTTTAAGAATTTGATGTTAGTATTGATATGATTTGATATCTCTGAATTGGCATAATACATAATTACCTGACTGATAATAAATTATTTGATTTCATTCTGATTTATTCCCAAATAAACGATAATAATATTAAAGAATAAATAGAATAATCAGAAGTCTGAATAAATTATCCTATGAATGATCAATAATAATTGGTATTCTAACCCAAATGCGAGGTAATAATAAAATGGAGTCAGATTTAAACTTAACCTACATTTAATAACTTTGCACGCTAAAAAGACTGAACACGGAAGAAACCTTCATCCATCACTGGATACCTACGTTGGGCCAATTGCACAGACCTTACACTGGCATCCTTCTATTCCATACTTTAATTAGCTTTTTCGATGGGTTTGTGTTCAGGAAACTATACACAAAAATTATCATAAGAGCATGAGAGTAAGGCACACTTTCTTTAATGCTTTGCATACAGTGGCTGTACTAATAAGTGCTCTGCATTCCTGATGTTTTGTAGATGCTACCACTCAAATAAATACATGTGGATATGGCAAAAATCTAAATAAACCTGTATATTATAATACAATTACCGTATGTATGAAAGGACATGCTGTTTTTTCACTTTGACAGTGTCTGCATGATGAAAATATATGTAATGAATGAATGCACCTGCACTGTGAAAATGCTTTTCTTACTTTCTTGCTTTTATTGTCTTGTTGTTTCCAATCAAAATATCTAAAGATTCTTAAATCAAGATGCATTTTCTTCATAAGAAAAAATAACATGAGGTATTTAGTCGTATAAGTATATTTTTCTTATTTTGCAAATTATCCACCAATGGGGTAAGAAAAATAATCTTCTTTCAATTTGCATTAAGATTATTTTTCTTGTTTTAAGTAAAATGCACTACATTTAATTTCCAAAATACTAAACAAAATTTTGCAGTAAGTTACCACAGTAACTGACTCTGAGTACAAGTTACCTCTCTTTCAGAAACAGGCTTGACTTACCCTGCTTTCTCAGGTTTGACAAACCTCCCATTCTGAAACGGAAAATTCAGAGTTTCCCTTATTTCAGGGTTGACGTACTCAGAGTCTCCTTTCTGAAACAGGCCCCTGTGTGCATGTACATTATCTGGAAATCTGTGGAAGAAATTAAAGGGATAGTTCACCCAAAAATGACAATTCTGTCATTAATTACTCATCCTCGTGTTACTCCAAATTATATATAAAAAGACAGCAGATAGATTTAAGTAGTTTAATGAGTACTTGACAAGTATGTTATAAGAATATGTATATAAATTATATATTTTTTAGGTGGGGCACCACATCCAAAACTTTAACATACATTCCAGTATGATTTATCCCAGTATAACACAAGGAAAAGTATTAAGACTTGAAACATTTTAAATAAAGATAATTGTTTTGCCAAATTCAAAATTGAGGATGATTCTCACAAAACTATATTTTCTGCAACCTAAAAAAACCCAACAATTCAGAATTGATGTATACAATGCAACAGCAAAAACTGTGAGGAAAAGAAAAAGATGTTACATTTGTTTAGACCATTTTCTATACATACTGTATACAGTATAAATAACTACAAGTCAAGCTGCAATACCAAGCAGAGCCACACGGAGACGCCAACAGACCACTCGCCTTAAATTTATATAAATATATACGGGTCTCTGTAACAGATAAATAAAAAAAGTAAATAAAAACATTTTGAATTTGTCGAATGTGCTGATCTGAAGGCAGCTCAACATGACTGATCATTGAACAGTTTCTCTGTCAGATGTTGTGTTGATGCTCAAACGCAGTGTCCATAGCAAACTTTTATAAAACATGCTTATTCAGCAAAAGTCCATATAAAACACTTGCCAGACACGTGACCCTACTGAAATGACCTCTTAAAGCTATTAGAGAGCGCACGTATATGATTTGTTTATTTGCACACTAATCATCGCGCGTCTAATAATGTACGATTCCTGTATGTCACTGTGATTGTCTTTACCTCCATTACAATCGTCAACCGTCGATGATAGATCAAAACTTCAATGGTAAGATACTGGTTGCTTTATACGCCTTATTCAGCCTGCCGCCATTTTGAATCGAAAACGAGGCTGTGAGGGATAGCAGTCCAGCAGCGCCCACTGTGGCGTATTGTTGCATCCCGGGATGTAGATTGTTTAGTCATAAAAATAAAGAGAAAATATAATTTCACTAATTTCCACAGGACAAAGAACTTCAGAAAATGTGTATTATTAAAGTTCGACGAGACATAGAACCTAACTTTCAGGTAACAATATTGCATTTATTTAAGAAAATGACTGTGGAAACTAGCCGGTTGGCTAATTGCTAATTTATAATGTGAGCATGTTTATCTTTCTTTAAACGTTTACGCAGAGCTAAAATGTTATGTTTTACTACAACAACTAAACTAAATATCTCCATTTTGTATAGATTACAAAGAACACAACAGTGTGCTCAACGTTTTACTCGGGATTGTTTTTCAAAAACACTGACTGGAATTAGGAAGCTTAAGGAGGGTTCAGCTCCGTCTGTGTTTACCTGGACTCAAAAGCCTCACGAAAGGAAAACCTTGCGATCGTAAGTGAAACAGATATTATTTTTAAATGATGTTTTAAAGATTAACATGCTTAATAGTTTGTGTTAAGAGCCTGCAGTTAGATCGTAAGCCTCTTTCAGACAACATGTTAAGTCATACAAAAAACAGTAGGTTTAAACAGAAAGTTTATTTTTATGCAAAGCGATCAAAAGATAACATTTATTTATTAGCTTGCCATGTAGTGTTTGAGGTAAACCACTTTTAAAATCACAAAATGATATTCAGAACATTATTTTTTGTCTCTGTTTTGCTTTAGACAAGGAAAATGTCATGTTTATCGTAATTTCATAATAAAGGTCGGGAAGACGCTTATGACCTAGCTGCAGGCTCTTAACACAAACCATTAAGCATTTTAATCTATAAAACATCATTTGAAAAACTCTGTGTAAGCGTTTAAAGGAAGATAAACATGCTCAGAATAGAAATTAGTAGTCTTTCCACAGTCATTTTCTTAAATAAATGCAAAATTGTTACCTGAAAGTTAGGTTATATGTCCTGTGGAACAATCCATGTTTTCTGGAGCTCTTTGTCCTGTGGAAAAAAGTGAAATTACCTATTATTTTATGGTTATACGATCTACATCCCGGGACGCAACAATACGCCACAGTGGGCGCTGCTGGACTGCTGTCCCTCACAGCCTCGTTTTCGATTCAAAATGGCGGCTGGCTGAATAAGGCGTATTCAGCCCGTACAGACTAGGTTACGTTGATGACGAAAGCACGTTAGTGTTTATGCATAGTAAAACTAGGCTTTGTGAGCTCCGTATATGGTGATTTCTGGGAGGAGTCGGGCTGGAGATGTACGTACGCACAATCTTCCCCTGACCGGGATTTTATAAAGGGATTTTTGCGCTGGTTCTGGCGTACGCATGGTTTTATAAATCTAAAAACTTTAGGCTACAATCCCTGGCAAAAAATTATGGAATCACCACACATGTTATTCACCCATTTTTTTTTTTACTTCATAGCAAATAAACAAATCACAGATATGACACAACATTTTTTTTTGTTTATTAATTCAACATACCTCAAACAAATTAGATTAAGCTATTTTAATTAATGGAAAATATTTATATTATAAGTGCAGGAAAAAAATATGGAATCGTTCAATGTTGAGGAAAAAAATATAGAATCATCAACCAAAAAACACAATTAGTAGGCTACTTTAGATCAGCCTTGCAAGATGGAGCCCAGTTTTTTTTTTTTACTTCCACCATACATTTTCAATCGAATTGAGATCCAGACTGTTTGCTGGCCATGTCATTGAGTTGATTTGCCTTTCCTGAAGAAAAGCTTTAACACTAATTGTGTTTTTTTCCATCCATCCATCCATCTATCTATCTATTTCATTAGAATGGCATAAGCATCACCCCCTTGTCCATTGCAGATTTGTGATTCATCACTGAATATTACTTTCATTCAATCATCCACACTCCATGACTTCTCTTTAGCCCACTCTAATTTAGTTTTTTGTTTATGTGTTAAAGCTGGTTGTCATTTGGCCTTTCTATATGTAAATCTCATTTCTTTCAGCTGGTTTCTTACAGTTATGTCATATACATCGACTCCTGTTTCTGCCCATTTGTTCCTCATTTATTCCGTTGTGCATTTTCTATTTTCAAGGCAAATTGCTTTGAGTTTTCTATCTGGATGCTTTGATGTGTTCCTTGATGTGCCTGTATGTTTTCATTTTTTAGTCTTTCCATTTTGTTTATACCAAATTTTAGGAACAACTTCCAACTTAGATCCAGCTTCTTTTGCCACACTTCATCATGGATTTCCATCTTGAAGGAGTTTTATAATCCTTTCCCTCATTTCAACTGACAGCTTTCTTGTTGGGGCCATGTTTCCTTACAATTAGCCAAGTTCAACAGCTTGTTCAAGGATTAGTTCACTTTTTATAACAAAAATGTACAGATAATGTACTCACCCCCTTGTCATCCAAGATGTTCATGTCTTTCTTCAGTCGTAAAAAAAAAAAAATGTTTTTTGGAGAAAAAATATTTCAGGATTTCTCTCTATATAATGGATATGTATGGCGCCCTGAAGTTTGAACTTCCAAAATGCAGTTTAAATGCAGCTTCAAAATCCTTGATCCCAGCCGAGGAAGAAGGTGTCACAATGTGCGGGGGAGACGAGGAGCCAGGAGAACACACGAGAAAACGGGAATTAAACAAAACACTAATTTATTAAATCATTAAACAAAACAAAAGGCAGGGATATAAACACGACAAAACTTCAAAACAAACCACGAGGAGCAGACAAACACCACGAGACTTCATCGACGGACAAGGGGAGAGTGCAAACACAGACTTTAAATACACAGAAAAACAAGGCGTGGTATCAAACGAGATAACTAGATAACGAGGGGGAAATACAAATATGGGCATGATTAAACCAAATGGAACCAAAACTAGAGGGGAAAACAAGGACTAAACCATTTACATGAGAAACATGGGGGGAAAAACATGACAGAACAAACTCAAATCCTGACATTACACCCCCCCCCCACCCCCCCGAAGGCGTGTCTCGCGCCTAATAACATCCATAAGGGAGGGAGGGTGGGCACCCTGGAGACCGCTAGGCGGGGATACAAGGGACACAGGATACAGGGGCGGTCTCCAGGGCGGATCAGGGAGTCCAGGAGGCCACGCCGGATCTGGGGGCTCTGGAAGCCATGGCCAGGTAAACAGTCCAGGAAGCCACGGCGGATCTGGGGGCTCTGGAAGCCATGGCCAGGTAAACAGTCCAGGAGGCCATGGCGGATCTGGGGGCTCTGGAAGCCATGGCCGAGTAAACAGTCCAGGAGGCCAAGGCAGATCAGGGGGTTCAGGAAGCCATGGCCGAGTAAACAGTCCAGGTGGCCATGGCTGATCAGGGGAGTAGCCCCCCCCAAAAAATTTTCTTGGGGGAACCTAGGGCATAGTCCGCCCAGGAGAGCACGGAAGGGCGTGCTGCAGAAAGTGCCGGCTCTGGAGAGTACGCTAGAGGGCGCGCAGGAGAGCGCTCCGGCTCTTGACAGTGCTCTTGAGGAGCGGGCTCTGGAGGACTGGACGACCCCAGCGGAGACTCTGGAGGGCTGGGCGTCTCCAGGGGAGACTTTGAAGGAACAGGCTCTGGGCGAGCGGTCACTGGAGGGCGCTCTGGCGGCGCGGTCACTGGAGGGCTGGGCGGAACCAGCGGAGACTCAGGGAGGCTGGACGGAACCAGCGGAGACTTTGACTTGGCGGTAGCCATCTTGGGTGCAGACTCAGGCTTGGCAGCCATCTTGGCCAGGGATTCAGACTTGGCGGCCATCTTGGCCAGGAACTCAGGAACGTCGGCCCTCTTGGCCGGGAATTCAGGCTTGGCGGCCATCTTGGCCGGGACCCAGGCTTGGCGGCCATCTTGGCCGGGACCCAGGCTTGGCGGCCACCTTGGCCAGGAACTCAGGAACGGAGGCCATCTTGGCCAGGGATTCAGGCTTGGCGGCCATCTTGGCCAGGAACTCAGGAACGGCGGCCATCTTGGCCAGGGCTTCAGGCTTGGCGGCCATCTTGGCCGGGAACTCAGGAACGGAGGCCATCTTGTGTGCAGACTCTGGTGTGGCAGCCATCTTGACAGCAGATAGTAACATGGTGGCCATCTTGTGAACAGACTCTGGCGTTGCAGCCATCTTGCAAACAGACTCTGTCATGGCAGCCATCTTGCTTGCAGACTCTGGCTTGGCAGCCATCTTGCTTACAGACTCTGGCGTGGCCGCCATCTTGTGTGAAGCCGTGGCGGCCATCTTGTGAGCTGACGCTGGCTTGGTGGCTGACGGGCTTGAACGCGGAGAGGAAGCCTGAGGTACTGGGCTGAGGACCATCGTGGGGCTTAGGAGGACTTGGGGACACGTGGGAGGCAAGGAGGGAGTGAGGTCGCTGGAGTGATATGCGGAGGGATCTGGCTGGTGGTGAGATGGGGTGACTGCATTTTTCCAGATGGGAGGAGGATTACCATCCTCCACCATGACTTGGAACTGGGAACCACATAAGTCAAGAACAAAATTTACAAAATCTGCTACGGGACGGTAGCAATCACTTGGACTTATCAAATTAAACAAACTATCATCCTTTAGTCCCATTTGGAAACATGCGTTAACCATCTTGTCACTCCATCCCACCAGATGGTAAACGCTCAAAAACTCCTCCACATATTCCTCCAGTGAACGCTCACCTTGTTGTAAGTTCCAAAGGATGTCCTCAGCCCAGGTCATTTTCTTGTTTGGTCCGTCGATCTGTCACAATGTGAGGGGGAGACGAGGAGCCAGGAGAACACACGAGGAAACGGGAATTAAACAAAACACTAATTTATTAAATCATTAAACAAAACAAAAGGCAGGGATACATAAACACGACGAAACTTCAAAACAAACCACGAGGAGCAAACAAACACCATGAGACTTCATCGACGGACAAGGGGAGAGTGCAAACACAGACTTTAAATACACAGAAAAACAAGGCGTGGTATCAAACGAGATAACTAGATAACGAGGGGGAAATACAAATATGGGCATGATTAAACCAAATGGAACCAAAACTAGAGGGGAAGACAAGGACTAAACCATTTACATGAGAAACATGAAGGGAAAAACATGACAGAACAAACTCAAATCCTGACAGAAGGGTCTTATCTAGCGAAACGATCGGTTATTTTCTAAACAAATAGACAATTTATATAATTTTTAACCTCAAATGCTTGTCTTGTCTCGTCTCTGCAATGTGCATGTGTAGTCAGTCTAATCCGGGTCAATGCGGTTAGGGTATGTCGAAAAACTCCCATCTCGTTTTTGTCTTCAACATCAAAATCGTCCTACAATGCTGTTTTACCTTTTTTGTAAACAAACTGACAAATTGAGCTTCTTTGTATGTTCACTTTGTAAACACTGTGTCGGTACTTTTGCAGCGATGTAGGACGATTTTAAAGTTGGAGAAGAAAACGAGATGTGTGTTTTTCGACATACCCTAACTGCATTGACCCGGATCACGCAGACTGCGCATGCGCATCACAGAGACGAGACAAGACAGCATTTGAGGTTAAAAAGTATTGTCACGGGGGAGAAAACACACAACAAGGTTGGCTGGTGAACAAAAGCCCCGGAGGGTGGATTTATTAAAATTGAAGTACGTGGAGAGGTGAAAGGGGAATTAAAGTCCGTGGTGCTGTCGTGGCTGGTGCTCCTGTGAAGTCCTCGTGCTCGTGAAGGTGGGTGTCCAGGCGTGCTCAATCGGGCTGTCGGTCACTCGCTGCCTTCTGGGAGAGGAGAAACAAAGGATTAGTGCCAATGCGATCAGCATGAGACGGTTGTCTGTTGAAGTGTGTTTGGTGGTGGCTTTTAAAGCCACTTGATGACTGCCGGCAGCTGGGACCGATCAGCCCGTGATGAGGACGTGCAGGTGAGCTGCGTTGGTTGCCAGGGCGACGCTGATCAGACCAGAGAGACTCGTCACATCCCCCCCCTAAGCGTCCTTCTGGCCCTGGGAACGAGAGTAGACAGTAGGGGTGAGATAAGGGGTGGGTGGGGAATGACCCCTGACAGACCTGCAAAAGCTGTCCACATCCGTGAGAATCCATCAGCGTTGGCGGCCCCGGCCCGATGTCGCACTTCAAAGTGGAAGTCCTGGAGCGCGAGGAACCAGCGGGTCACCCTGGCGTTGGTGTCCTTGGCCCGGGCCATCCACTGTAGGGGGGCATGGTCGGTCACCAGGGTGAACTTACGGCCGAGAAGGTAGTACCGCAGCTCCAGGACTGCCCACTTGATGGCCAGGGCCTCCTTCTCGACGGCGGCGTAGTTCTTCTCTGCCTTGGACAGCTTCCTGCTGATATAAATGATGGGATGCTCCTCACCTTCCTGGATTTGTGACAGGACGGCTCCCAGTCCGGTATCGGAGGCATCCGTCTGCAGCAGGAAGGGGCAGCCGAAGTCAGGAGCGCGGAGCACATGCGACGAGGAGAGGGCCGTCTTGAGCCGAGCGAAGGCCTCCTCCGTGGCTGTTGTCCAACAGATCTTCTCGGGCTGCCCCTTCCTGGTCAGGTCTGTCAGGGGGGCGGCTAAAGAGGAGAAGTTGGGGATAAAACAGCGATAGTACCCCGCCAACCCCAAAAAGGCTCGTACCTGGGACTTCGTTTGGGGCTTTGGAGCGGACCGGATCGCCTCCACCTTCTTGTCCTGGGGTCGGATGAGCCCACGGCCGACCTGGAAGCCCAGGTACTTCGCTTCTGATAGCGCTAGGTGGCATTTGCGGGGGTTGGCGGTTAGTCCAGCCCGCCGGAGCTCCGAAAGCACCCTCCGCAGACGTTCCAGGTGTTCGTCCCATGCCTCGGAATGGACGACTACGTCATCTAAGTAGGCCGCCGCGTATGCTTGGTGGGGCCTCAGAATGATGTCCATCATGCGCTGAAATGTGGCCGGCGCTCCATGCAGGCCGAAGGGGAGGGTCCGGTACTGCCAGTGGCCACTAGGGGTAGAAAAAGCAGTTTTCGGTTTAGCAGAGGGTGTTAGAGGTACCTGCCAGTAGCCTTTTGTTAGGTCCAGGGTGGAGATGTACCGGGCCCTCCCCAGGCGGTCCAACAGCTCGTCGACCCGAGGCATGGGATAGCCGTCGAATTCGGAGACTTCGTTGAGGCGGCGGAAGTCATTGCAGAAGCGGAGGGTGCCATCCGGCTTGGGTACCATCACAATGGGGCTGGACCATGGGCTGCGAGATGGTTCGATTACCCCCAACTTCAGCATTTCCTGGATTTCATCCTCTATAGCCTGCCGACGAGCTTCTGGGACACGGTAGGGCCGTTGCCTGACGATCACTCCAGGGGGCGTCCTGATGTCGTGGTAGGTGACGTTGGTCTGCCCGGGCCTGGAGGAGAACACATCCTGGAACTGACTGACCAGGTGCTGCAGCTCGGTCTTCTGGGCAGCCGACAGATGGGGATCCATGTCGACAACCACGGGATCGGTGAGACTGAGGGCGGCGAGCTGGTCCCGGGTCCCTTGCCACTTTTTCAGTAAGTTAATATGATATAACTGTTCCGCTTGCCTTCGTCCAGGTTGACGTATCCGGTAGGTAACTGGTCCAACCTTCTCCACCACCGTATACGGGCCTTGCCAGGTCGCCAGGAATTTGCAAGCGGAGGTGGGGACCAAGACCATCACCCTGTCTCCCGGTTGGAATTCCCGTGGTTGGGCTGCCCGATCGTAGTGGCGTTGTTGGGCCTGCTGTGCCTTGCTGAGATGTTCCCGGACTAATGGCATGACACGGTCAATCCGTTCTCTCATCTGCTTGACGTGCTCGATGACCGTGCGATGGGGGGCAGGCTGCTGCTCCCAAGCTTCCCGAGCAACATCCAGCAGCCCCCGTGGCTGGCGGCCGAACAGGAGCTCAAAGGGGGTGAAACCAGTTGAGGCTTGGGGGACCTCACGGATGCCGAAGAGGACGTAGGGGATCATGAGGTCCCAATCCCGCCGGTCTTCGGCTGCCACTCTTCGGAGCATCTGCTTCAGCGTTTGATTAAAGCGCTCAACGAGTCCGTCGGTCTGCGGGTGGTAGACGGTTGTCCTCAACTGTTTCACCCGCAGCAGCCTGCAGAGGTCAGCCATTAGCCGGGACATGAACGGTGTTCCCTGGTCAGTCAGGATCTCGGTCGGTATGCCCACCCGGCTGGCCAACAGAAACAGTTCCTGGGCGATGGCTTTCGCTGTGGCTTTCCTCAGGGGGACTGCTTCCGGATACCGGGTGGCGTAATCCACGATGACGAGGATGTGTTCATGTCCTCGGGCAGACTTAGGCAACGGCCCTACCAGATCCAGTCCGATCCGCTCGAAGGGCACCTCAATGATGGGCAAAGGAATCAGCGGACTGGGGGGAGGAGTCCTGGGTGCCGTGCGCTGGCAGGTCGGGCAGGCTCTACAGAACCCCTTCACATCGGCCTCCAGGCCCGGCCAATGGAAGCGGTCCCGGATCCGCTGGATGGTATTCGCTGCCCCCAGGTGACCTGCCATCGGATGGGAGTGGGCCAACTCCAGGATAGTCTCCGTCTTCGTTCGGGGAACGACTAAAAGCTCCTTTTCCTCCCCCCGTCGCTGGGCGACGCAGTATAGCAGACCGCCTCGGACGATGAAATGCGGGAGAGGATGGGGCCGTGGGAGGACGTCGTTGCCGTCGATGGCTCTGACCTGGCTCCAGCAGTGCTTTAAACGATCGTCCTCCTGTTGTTCCTTGGCGAAAGAGCCCCCCTGGCTGGCCTGTTGAAACACATCATAGAAGAGGTTAGCGTTTTGAGAGGGGGACTCACCATCTCTCCCGCTGTCCGAGGCTAGCAGCGCTGGCCGGCGGCGGGGTCCTCTTGGCCGGCTGCGGCGGCGACGGTTCCCTTCCGGGCTGGCGGGCTGAGCGGCGGCGGCGAGCAGGCGGTCAAACCCCGGCCAATCTCTTCCAAGCAGTAGGGGGACTGGTAAGTTTTTCACCAATCCAGCCTCCACAGACCAGGTGCCATGGGCGGCGGTGATGTTCACGCGGCGTGCTGGAACTTGTTGGGTGTCCCCGTGCACACACGTGATCGGTAGGTAACTCTTTTGGCCATGGTGAGGTGGACATAGCTGGGCCTGGACGAGGGTGACCGCGCTGCCCGAGTCCAGAAGTGCCCGGATGGGCTTGCCATTTAGCTTCACGTCCGCCTCTGGAGCCGCAGGTGGGACGCGCTGATGGACGATGCAGCCCGCCAGCCAAGCCCGCGGAGGTGTCGTGGGTTCAGCGGTTGGCATTGGCTCGTCCATTGGAGAGGGAACCGTCGGTCTGCCAACTGCGCGCGAGGTGCCCTCCGGCGTGCGTCGCTCCTGGACCACCCTCCGGGGAAACGGCGGCGCTCTCTCCCCAGCCTCCCGGTGGTGGACAGCATCCGCCAGCTCGATCGCCTCCACAAGGGCGAGGACGGTGGCGGGGTTCCTCATCCCGACCGCCTGACGATGGGACCGAGGCAGAGCGCGGAGGAGGCGATCGATGACCACTCGTTCCACTACCTGAGCTGCGTCGGGGTCCCCATCTAGCAGCCAGTGCTGCGCTAGGCGGACGAGGTCAGCGGCTTGGGCTCGGGCTGGCACCCGGGCTTTGAACTCCCACTCGTGGAATTGTTGTGCCGCACAGATGGGGGACAGACCAAGCCTGGCGAGGATCTCACGCTTCACTTCCGTATAGCTCCCAGCGATCGCCGGGGGAAGAGAGAAATAAGCCCGCTGAGTGTCACCGGTGAGGAGGGGTGCCAGCGCCGAAGCCCAATCTTCCAGCGGCCATCCCTCCCGGTTGGCCGTATTTTCAAACATTTGTAAGAATGCTTCAACATCATCGTGAGCCGTCATCTTGGGTAGAAGCCGAGCAGCCCGCAGCCGAGGGTCAGGTAGTGGAACTGGCTGGGCAGCTTGGGCACGAAGGGCAGCGAGTTCTTCTTCAGCTCTGCCCTGCCGAGTGGCCAGATGTTCCACAATTTGCTGCTGGCGGATGCTTACTTCGGTGAGGCGTTGTAGCAGCTCATCCATCTTCCAAGGGGAGAGAGGGCGCCGATCGATGCAGAGGGGGTGAACAAGAAAAAAGAAAAAAAACAAATTAATGCGGTGCAGTGCCAACACTTGTGTGTGAATTCTCCTGCAATGCCCGCATTCTCCACCAGATGTCACGGGGGAGAAAACACACAACAATGGCTGGTGAACAAAAGCCCCGGAGGGTGGATTTATTAAAATTGAAGTACGTGGAGAGGTGAAAGGGGAATTAAAGTCCGTGGTGCTGTCGTGGCTGGTGCTCCTGTGAAGTCCTCGTGCCCGTGAAGGTGGGTGTCCAGGCGTGCTCAATCGGGCTGTCGGTCACTCGCTGCCTTCTGGGAGAGGAGAAACAAAGGATTAGTGCCAATGCGATCAGCATGAGACGGTTGTCTGTTGAAGTGTGTTTGGTGGTGGCTTTTAAAGCCACTTGATGACTGCCGGCAGCTGGGACCGATCAGCCCGTGATGAGGACGTGCAGGTGAGCTGCGTTGGTTGCCAGGGCGACGCTGATCAGCCCAGAGAGACTCGTCACATCATATAAATTGTTAATTTGTTTAGAAAATAACTGATCGTTTCACCAGATAAGACGCTTCTTCCTCAGCTGGGATCGTTTAGAGCAGGGTTCCCCAAATCTTACCCTGGAGGTCCAATGCGCTGCAGAGTTTAGCTCCAACCCTGATCACACTTACCTACCTGTGATTCTCTAATGATCCTGAAGACCTTGATTAGCATGCTCAGGTGTGTTTGATTAGGGTAAGAGCTAAACTCTGCAGGAAAATGGATCTCGAGGTCCAGATTTGATGATCCCTGGTTTAGAGCCTTTTGAAACTGCATTTAAACTGCATTTCGGAAGTTCAAACTTCGGGGCGCCATACATATCCATTATATAGAGAGAAATCCTGAAATGTTGTCCTCCAAAAAACATAA
Source organism: Garra rufa (assembly GCF_049309525.1). Classification (NCBI taxonomy): domain Eukaryota; kingdom Metazoa; phylum Chordata; class Actinopteri; order Cypriniformes; family Cyprinidae; genus Garra; species Garra rufa. Next base: position 38,967,016 of record NC_133361.1, on the reverse strand, counting down.
TTTCTTTACGACTGAAGAAAGAAAGACATGAACATCTTGGCTGACAAGGGGATGAGTATTATCATTATCTGTACATTGTTGTTATGAACTAATCCTTTAAGGTCTGTAAGTACTCTCTTTTAACTGCTGGCTAATTAGCATTTTGTTTGTTTGTTTAGATATTTGTTTACATATTACAAGCTGATTCCATATTTTTTTCCTTAACGTTGAATGATTCCACAATTTTTTCCTCTACTTGATATTTTTGCCAGGGGTTGTACATAACTGTAAAATCTGTGAAAGAAAATTAAAGGGATAATTCACCCGAAAATGAAAATTCTGTCATTAATTATAACATAATATATATATATAAAAAGTGTATCAAAACCTTTTATCACAGTTGTCCTAAAACCAAAACAATTCTTGTCTTGGGACAACTTTGATTAACTTTTTTGATCCACTTGTTGACTGCTATATACTTACAATTGCCCTCAGTCTCCCCTTTAGTTTTTGCAGCAAACGATCAATTGGTATTTTTCAGCATATTGTTTTTAGATTACATTTTAGTTAGCTGTAAATTGTGGTGTCAACCCCTGTGGTAGAGCAGCCACAGCATGGGATCCTGGGAGAATGATCAAGCAGACTGTTACGACAGTGGATCTCAATCCTGGTCCTGGGTGACCCCTGCTCTGCACATTTTGCATGTCTCCCTTATTTAACACACCTGATTGAGATCATCAGCTCATTAGGAGAGAGATCCATGAACTAAACTAACAAGCTGAAGATCTCAATCAGGTGTGTTAAATAAGAGAGACATGCAAAATATGCAGAGCAGGGGTCCTCCAGGACTAGGATTGAGAACCACTGTGTTACGAGACTCTGCTTTTTCTCTCTTTGTTTTCTTTCCTGAGTGCAGCTGCTAATTGGATGGGGGCGGAGACTAGTATAAAGACCTAAGTCCTCTGCCTATTTAAGAGTTGCTGGTGGCAATTCAATAGTGGCTTGCTCTGCGAACTCTGTTTTGTGTTTGATTTTTGGTTTTGTTTTTTGATGGTGAGTGATTGCTTGTTTAGTTACTAGTACAGAGTACATGGAAAGCATAAGTGAGCTGACCCAGAGGACTTTTGCTGTGTTTAATTTCTTCCTCGAGAGATATTAAGTTTTCTTAACTCTTCAGTAAGTTGTACAGTAGTTTAAATTAGTTAGCTCACCAGTCCTTAATTATGATTTTTTTTTTTAATGTTTAAATGTTTCTGTTTTCTGTTTTTGGTTATATTCCATTACCTGTACAGTAAAACTTGAACTTTTTGCCCTGGCCTCTGTGGTATTTGTTGGTTCTGGAATGTCTTTCTTATGTTGGTCCCTAAACAGGGTCGTTAACAAAACACAGAGAGCCAGTGTACTACCATAACAAGTTTATGAAGGAAGATGGATCATATTTATACTACAGATTCATACAACAACATACACAATGTCCTGGGCATTCAGTCTAAGAATTTGAGATGTGTGCGAGCATATGTTTGTTTGTGTGTGTGTGTGTTCTGATGTGTATGTGCTAAGTCACTGTTTTTTTGTGGGTGTATAGTATATTCAATGTCTAGTTCTTGTTTTGTGTGTCCGTGATGAGCACATAATAAAAGGGCAGTAAAAAGCGAAGCCCAATAAATAAGAAATATTAACAATCGTTTTCACAATGCGTCCAAAATCTTACGATCTTAGAGGTTCCCAACCTAAACTAATTCTTACTTGCACGATACAAAGCAAGATTTCAAAATTTAAATCTTTACAATCCTATTGCAGAACATTCATGATGGTACATCATGGTACATCATGGTACAGTCCATCCTTTCCAGGCCCTTGTAGGGCTGGACTATTTTAACGCTCTTTTGGCTCTTTAGTCCACATTAATATAGTCCTGTTCAGAATGATCAGAGTCCACATTAATATAATCCTCTTCAGAATCATCATGATCCATGTTTGCATCAAGTTTCAAATTTTCATAATCAGTCTCATCATCATCTTAATTTTTGCTACTATGCGATGCAGCTTGACCTAGTGATATTGCATAGAGATGAAGGACAATTAAAGACTGACTTTGGAATAACAGATTATAAGACATCAACTGACTTATTCTATAGAAATAAAATTACTACCTTTTGTAAAAGAGCACTTTCAATGAGTTTGCTTGTTCCTTTGCTTTTGTCTTCTCTTCAGTATGAGGATGACTAAAGACACACAATAAGAGCAGCACAGAGATCCCTCATCTAACTGTCCATCAGGAGCACTGTGGGAAATGCTGGGCTGCTGCAAGTTCACTAGAAAACAATAGGAAAACATTTTATGGTTACAGAGACTCAAACAATTAAGCTGACTTCTTTAAATAAAAAAATGGCTTAAAGAATTGCTTGTTGGGATAAAAATTTAATCCACAGCCATGAGCTCAAATGCAATAAAGGCATCATTACAGTATGAGTTATACGTTACTAATGGATGTAATCCAGTGTTTTTCAAACTTTTTATAGCATGTACCACCATAACGACCAACATTAAAATACAGTAACATAGTAGGCCTAACTATTTAGCTACAGCTCTGCACAGTTCAAAAACAAGGCAGTATTACACTAGATACATGTTTCTGAGAGGATATAGATGAACTGTTTCTGAAGAGCTGGAATTCATCATTAACACTACACGAGACACAGCTGCATGTGCGGAGGTCAAGGAAAGGGTTGGCACCTGCAGCTCACCTGCGAAATAAATATGTTTAGTTTGAACTTACCTAAACAAACAACACCAGCATCTTCCCCATGATTACAGTTGTTTTCCTAATCCACGGTGTGAACATTGTGTGAGGGTTCCTTCACTTCCTGAGCATTTAACATCATCCAGCCAGATCGATCCACTGCCTTGACCAAAGGCGGCAATATGAGGTGCACTGATGGCTGATCCACACTGTAACTGTCTGCACACCACAGCAGCATCATTCATGTCCCAGTTTTTTGTCCTTCCTTTCTGACTTCTTTGCTTTTTTGTTGTTTCTTTTACTTTGTCATCCATGTCATTTTTTTTACGTTTTTTTTTTTACCCAATTTCTATTGTCTTTCAAATGAAAATTCTGTCATTAATTACTCACCCTCATGACGTTCCAAAGCTGTAAGAACTTCATTCATCTTTGGAACAAAAATTAAGATTTTTTTTTGATAAACTCTGAGCTTTTTTTGACTTTGCATTGACAGCAACACAACTGACACATTCAGGTAGTAAAAACATCAGTGGTTCAATTGTATTGGTATGAAGTTACAATAATATTTTTTTGTGCGCAAAGAAAACAAAAATAGAAACTTTATTCAATGATTCATCAGTTGACATGCCTTCCTGAGAGTACCATGATGTATGTGCATCAATTCCTCTGCTCGTAAACAAGGTGCAATGCAGAGCCCCAAGGTGCGGGTCCCATGTCAGAACAACGGGCTCCTGCGTCAACAGTATCACACGCATGCGTCATGGTAGTCTCCTGAATGTGAAAAGTGAAAATCTTTTATTTTTGTTTTCTTTGCACACAAAAAGTATTCTTGTAGCTTTATAAAATTACGGTTGAACCACTGGTGTTTCTGAGCCTTGAAAGTGGTAGTTGCGTTGATATCTACGCAGGGTCAGAAAGCTCTTAGATTTAATTTAAAATCTTAATTTGTGTTCTGAAAATGAACGAAGGTTGAATTTTAATTTCCATAATCCCTTTAAGTATTTTTCCTTTCTCCTAATTTTTTTGTTTCACTTTCTTTCTTTCTTATATTGTTTCTGGGTCCTGACTTTTTCTTGCCAGATCAGAATAGTTTGCATTTACACTAAATAACCAGAATATCACAGGCAAAATTACTTACAAAACATGTCTTGTAAAAAATATGCAAGATCCTCTTCAAGGAAGAGTGGAAGGCCATGCAGCACTGCTGGTCATCTCCCATTATTGTTTGATGTCTGTACAATTATGAAAAAAGTCATATTTAATAGCACTCATATCACAGACATTAGGCATACAATATAATGAATATCATTCTGTGTGATTTTACAAAGTGCACCCTATGGTATAAGCGTATTATCTGTGAAAACATAAAAATTGAGTACTTACATATTCCATAGGATCCATATTTGAATCAGTTTTTCAAGAGTTGACCCCTTTTTCACTCAATAAAAAAAGCTGAACTTTGCAACTTCCACTGCATGAGTTTAAGTCCTCAAAAAAGAGCACATACAATATGAAAAGAAAATGGTAATAATTAATGCTGGGCATTAATGCACTTTAAAAAAAAAAAAAAAAAAAATTATATAATTATGTTTCATGACATTTGGTCCAACATTAAATACTGGAAAACGGGTTACATGAGACATGACACATTTTAATAAGTTGTACTGTATCTCTTAACATACTTGCTGATGTCTATTCACGTTTATTTTACATTATTACTAAGGTTAGAAGTAACTGGCTAGCTAGTAAGCTAACTGAAGGTTACAGTTATGCTCGTCAGTAAAACTCATTCAAATTTTGTTTTTTGTTCCTCAAAAACAATAGCACACACTCTGAGAAGAATACAGTTTCTAACTAAATCACCAAAAACTTACCTAACCTTTCTGCCATATTTCAAACAGGATCTGACTGTGAAGTTCAGTTAGTCATCTTCTTCTGGTGATGTTTCTGTTTCTGTTCGTTTTTTACCTAAGGTGCACTTTCGCCCCCTGCTGGTCTGGTTATTACAACAGTGTGAACAGACCTTTAGTACAACACACTAGATGCTCTTTAGTACTGTTTACTAAAGTTGTTTAGTTTCCCTACGGCATCCACCTAAAAGTTCAAATAACTCGGTGCACTCAAGTAAAATCAACAAATTTGTCGAAATTAATTATATTTACATGCTTTTCTTAGCAGATTCAGTGATTACTTTGTACAGTGTGTTTACCCAGATGGCATGTGAATATGGGCCACTTAAGACATCCCTTACCAAAAAGAAGTATACTTCAAATTTATTTTATTAAGTACTTAAGTAAAGTTCAAGTATATTTTTAAGTATACTTCATGTAGTAAGTATACAAATATCAGTGTACTAGTAGTATACTTGTAGAGCATTATTTCAATACTCCTTGAGTCTAAATTGGCCTCGCATGTCTTCTTTAAGTTTACTACTATGTCCCTATTTAGGTATTCATTTTGTTATATGAATATCTGAACATACAAAACATCAAAAGAAAGAACAGGGTATCTGCTTGCAAACAAAAACATTTTATTCTAGCTTCATGCATTCTTTTTTTATCAACACATGAATGTGGGTGATTTTTATGTCATAAATAAAAATAAATAAATAAATAAAATAAATAAATAAACATTTTGAACAAACAGCTGAAAAAAGACTATAAATTCAGAATTCAGAATGATAATCAAAACGTAGATGGAGTCGATCAGCACCCCAAAGCTTGACAATCATTATTACCTCTTCATGGGTCAACATTTTATTCCATAACATTACATAGTTTTGATGCTGTTTTATGTCTGATGATCATGTTAGATTAAGCATCTGTTGTTTTTCGGTTTCATCTTCACTTGTGTTTTGGAAATTCTATGCAGAATATGCATAATAGCGCTCCTACCATACTCTAAACCCAGATAAGTTGAATTTACTTAAAAAAACATGAGGTAACTCCAATTTCATAATGCATTTCTGCATCAATAGACAGAAAGTTGTAACAAAATGAGTTCCAAAAGTTCCAACTGCCCAACCAAAGAGAACACTAATCACTATAATGGTAAGTTTACATTTTTTTTTAAATCAACAATTTATGAAGTCAGCTTATGTGATGTTCTCTCAAATATTTCAGCTGTATTGAAAGTTCAACTTTCAAGATGACTTTGGGAAACTAGTGAAGGAAAGATAACTGCAAAAGTTTATTAAGAATTGCCCCACCTCAAAAACTGTTCTTTTCTTCTTCTTCTGTTGTTATTTTGCACAGTACCAACATATTAGTGCACTGCTGCCTCTCACTGGTTTATTATTGTAGTTGGTTCCTTTGTGGCTACTTGAATATTTTAAGTAAACTTTACTCTAAGTAAATTGTTTTACTTGCCTTGAAAGTAGCTGTTACTTGATAAAACCTAGTAAGTATAGCAACTAAGTAAAGATAACTAACTGTATCTAAGTAAGGTAAACTATTGGGTTTTACAGTGCAGATAATAATGAAAGCATTCTTGGAGCACAAGTATAGCTCAAATAAATGTAGACTTTTTCTAAGTATAAATCAAGTATACTTAAATAGCATTTTAAGTATATTTCTGAGAAGTACATACAACATATTTCTGAGAAGTACATAAAAAGTAGAAACCTATTTTCAGTTTAAAAGAAGTATACTAATAGCACACTTTAATAAACCTCTTATGGCCCGGACAAAATGGGTGTAAGCCTGAAGTGGGCCTCTTTAGGCAAAGATGCAGTTATCACAGCAATGTGTAATCTGAATGTTACCGTAAGTGGCCTATGTGGTAAATAGTAAATATGGCCCAAATAGTGGCAACCAAATGTAGGCCACCTTTGGCCAAACATGTTCCACAACTGACAATGACTAATCAGGGTGTATACCAAATGTGGTCCACATGTTTCAGTAAATGTGGCCCAGGTATATTAAAATGAATCTGGGCCAGTTTTGGAAAAGATATGGCACAGCAAGCACTGGCTAATGTCGCTGTGAGCCTACAGTGGCCCGCATATAAAATGACAAATATTTCCCAAATTATTAATAACAGTTTGGGCCACTTTTGTCAAATTTATGGCACAGTCAGCATTGGTTAATCAGTGTGTAAGTGTCACGATGCAGGCAGGAACACACGAACAACGACGTAAATAAAAGACGTATATTTAATAAATCCAACGGAATACAGGCAGACACAGGAACACCAGGGGAAAACATCCATATAACATTAAAGACCGACAAGAGTACTGGGAAAACACACACCTTAAATAGACAGAATAATTACAAACACAGGTGCAGACAATAAGGGAGAAACCAAAAACACTCAGAACTGCGGGGGAAAATGGGAAAAACCAACAAGAAAGTCCGGGGGTGTGACAGTAAGCCTAACTTGTCCCACATTTGACATGGCAAATGTGCCCCATATATCATAAAACAGATGTGAGCTACTTCTGGTTTGGATATAGCACTTGACATTGGCTAATTGAAATGTAAGTTCGAAATTCTAAATATGGCCTAAATATTTCTTATAGAATTTGGCTACTTTTAGTAGGATGCAACACAGTTAACTGATGCAGGCTGATCTGGATATGAGTCTTAAGCCCAGAAGCTTTCGTAACTCTCACAGATGTACAGAAAATTACCATTGTTTGGCAATTAAATACTTATTCTTAGTATTTTAGTAAGCTTTAAGTTAAATCTTAAATTACAAAAAAAAAAATCTTAAATTTTAAAAATATATAAATAAATTGTTTTTGCAGGTCAACTGTTACAGAGTGAACAGAATGAGAGGCATACGGATCCATTTGCAAGAATTCTATTCAATGAAGGCATGGTCATTGACAGGCACGGTTCAAAATCACAGCGGACAGATATGGGGTTAGCACAGCAGTGAACAGTATCCAGAGGGCTAGGCAAGAGAATAATACAAACACTGGCTGGAGTCCTGGCAAGGGGCAAACAATATCCAAAACGGCAAGACGAGGGTAATCCAAAATCGAGACACAGGAAGGCAAAGCAATAACGGGACTATGCTATGCTTAGACACAGGAAACAGGTTACGTAATGTAGCTATCAACAAACAAGTGATGTGTACTAACAATATTCTGTGACCAGAAAGAGGAAGTGCATGGCTTATAAGGAGTATCTGTGTGTGATCAGTGCAATGGATGATGGAAAATGTAGTCCAGGGTGTAATGTGACAGTATGTAAAGTGTGAGAGTCCTTGTGATGATGAATGAGCTCTGCTGGTGACTGAAACAAAGTTCATGGGCAGGATCTGTGACACCAACAGCACATAGGACAAGTTTTTATTGCTTGCACGATTTCACAATGGTTATAATAATAATAACGACCTATTCAGAGATTATGCGGACACTCAAGCACATCAGCAGAAAGAATGCAACACAAGCTAATTGTCAGTAAAATCTAGATAATGGAGCATAAGGTCATTTTTCACACAAATCACGTTAACGTTACTTCTGCCAGCAAGCGCCAGTGTTTTTTAACAGTAGCCTACATTGTATTAAAGAGTTTAGCGTAAAACCCCCGTATATTTTGAAATGTCATTGCTTTTGGATAGTTGGTTACAAGTGTTATCTAGCCTGTTACTGAATTGCATGACTAAATTATCAGCAGATAAAATGGCATTTAATGTATACAGACTGCTGTAGGCTACTTGCACTATAGTCTAATATATATTTTGCTATATATTCTATTCCCTTTTGTGCTATTGTTATTACTTGTTTGTATTCATGTATATTCCAATGTTGAGAGCAGTCAGTAAGAAAACATTTTGCTGCAATGTTAACATTCTATACTGTGTTCATTAACTAGGACATTGCTGTAATCAGTACAGCCAGAGACACCTGGTCTTCCAATACCAGTGCTGTGAGGAAGGATGCTGCGGTAGGCCTAGCAGAAACAGGGAGGAATGTGGTAGAGGTAGGGAAAAACAGTGACACACAAATGTACTTTGGGTTTGTGATTAACTCTACAGTAGAGTAAAACACATATGACAATAATTCTAATGATGTCTACATATACATGTGTCTGTGGGTGGGACTGTGTGGGTGTGGTAATGTGGACTAGTGTGGCTACAGTGCCAAGGCTGAATTTTCGTCCCAGTCCACCCCTGCCTGTCACACAGTTCTCTTGCATCACTACACTAAACAAAATCTATCGGTTGCAAGATATGCAGCAGGCTGTGATGAACACTGCAGTGCCCAGAATGAATGTACTCCATTAGGGCCACTCATATTTGTCACAGTAGCTTTCCAAAATTGTAATCATCTGTTGTTGCTCTGCTCATCACAATGTCAACTAAACTTCTTTCTTGATTCAAATCAAGGCTGCCATATTTCATCTGTTTTGAGCCTCAATAATTGTAGAACTTTGGGTTCATTCAAGATTAATCACAACAGCTTTCATAAATGTTATCATCAGATTTGTCTACCACACTTTTCTCTGTAGCATTCACATTGACATAGTCCTCAAAATCATCAGTGTCCACATTAATGTAGTCCTGTTCAGAATCATCATTATCCATGTTTTCATGAAGTTTCACATTTTCATAATCAGCCTCATTATCATCTTCATTTTTGCTACTATGCGATGCAGCTTGACCTAGTGATATTGAGATGAAGGACTGTTAAAAAAAGACAGTGATATTAACTGACTTATTTTATAGAAATAAAATCACTACCTTTTGTAAAAGAGCTCTGCGAATAAGTTTCCTTGTTCCTTTGCTTTTGTCTTCTCTTCACCAGAAGGATGATTATGAGGACAAACAATAAAAGCAGCACAGCTGACACTGCAGAACCAATGACAGGACGCAGGGAGGCTGAGAGAGACACACATGTTTGAGTTAAACTTTCATTACTAGCAGTCCAGCTTGTTTTTAGACTCTTACACATCAGTACCTGTGATAGTGATGAGCAGCAGTTCAGAGGCAGATGAACTGAAGGAGCGTGAGGAGACACTGACTTCATAAACACAACTGTAGTTTCCCTCATGTGAATAATCTGCCTCAGGAAAGAAGAAGGAGGCAGAGTGACTGACAGCTGACTCACTCCTGGTGATGTTTGACCCTCTGAACAGGTGAAAAGAGCCTCCAGGATACTGAGATTCAGTGGAACAGATGATAGTGAAACTGTGGCCCCTGGTGATCACTGGCCCCTGAGACCCCTCAACAAACTGTCCATCAGGAGCACTGTGGGAAATACTGGGCTGCTGCAAGTTCACTAGAAAACAATAGGAAAACATTTTATGATGACTTTATACAGACTCAAACAATAAAGCTAACGTCTTTTAACAACAACCAAAAAAAAAAAATGGCTTCAAGAACTGCATCTTGTTGGGATCAAAATTTAATCCATAGCCATTTTACAAATGAGCTCAAATGTTCACTTTAATGTTATTACTGCATGCAATCTATAATTTAGGCAATGAGACTAATTTGAACACACTCACCTACAGTGATGATAACAGTGTTGCTCAAAGGCGACTTGTTGTTTCGGTAAAAGTAACGACAACTGTAGCTGCCCTGATGTGAGACATCTACATTAACAAGGTTGAAAGTCACACTAGATACATGTTTCTGGAAGGATACAGATGAACCTTTTATGAAGAGCTGGAATTTAGCATTAACACTACATCTTGGTTTAGGTGTTGTGCATCTGAACTGGATATTTTCTCCACAAGAAACAACTGCATGTGTGGAGCTCAGGGAAAGGGTCGGCACCTGCAGATCACCTGCAAAATATTTATTATTTTAAATAATTTGTTAAAGGGATAGTTCACCCAAAAATGAGAATTTTATGTTTATCTGCTTATCCCCAGGGCATCCAAGATGTAGGTGACTTTGGTTCTTCAGTAGAACACAAACAAAGATTTTTTAACTCAAACCGTTGCAGTCTGTCAGGCATATAATGGCAGTCAATGAGACCCATGGCTTTGAGAGTCAAAAAAACATACACAGACAAAACCAAATTAAACCCTGCGGCTCCTGACTATACATTGAGGTCTTAACCAGGGCTTAAAAACGAAAAAAAAATCCATTCGGTTCACTCCGAGCAAAATCGATATTATAACGTTTCTGTTCTTGCGTTCCTCATTAAACAATACGTTCCGAGAACGGTTTTCTAGAAAAAATACCGGTTAATAACGTTATTTTATTACACGGCGCGATAGATAGATAGATAGATAGATAGATAGATAGATAGATAGATAGATAGATAGATAGATAGATAGATAGATAGATAGATAGATAGTGTGTGCCTTTTAATAACATGTTGGCATTATGTTTACAAATGATTCAACCAAATTCCGTGTTCGTGTCATCTGAACTTCTTGTCTTTAAAACCGAAAGTAAACGAGTTCACCTGAAGGCCGTAACTAGGGTTTGAAAATTAGTGAGGTCCGAAGTAAGGTTGAGAAACACCGCTTTAATTAATGTTTTTTTGATGACTTAACGTTGACTAAAGAGCATGAGACGTCTTCCTGCTGGCCAGTAACGGTAACGTTATTTGTCATAGTAGCCTATTTCATTCTGTAACAAACAGATTTGTATTATGCTATTGTTTTTGATAGTGTTATACATTTCTTTCAGATATTAACGATGATCGCTGCGTTTGTCTTACCGATTGTGTTATCTTCCTGTCAGCAATTAAATTACAGATTGTCTAAAAGATTTTTTTTATGAATGTACAATGTTGCCGGATATTGCTACGAAAAACAAGCAATTACAAAAATAAAGAAAAAGATATCCGAAATAAGTTCAAATCTTGTGTTTTGTAAATAAGATTAATATATCAGTAACACTAACGTTCAGCTTTCCACTTTATAAACGTCCCAAAGTGTCACAATAAATTGGAAAAATGAGTCAAAATACACGTATAATAGGTGGATCTGGCAACAAACGGAGGCTGCACACGCGCTCTCACTCAACGCGCTCTCAAGCCTCGTTCACTGCGCTAGCTTCTCGCATCAACATGAATTGCAAACACTCATGTGATATGAGGTGGTTTAAACGGCTAAATAATCATTCAGAGAGCTTGGCATTTTATTTTTGAATATACAAAAATGACCGAGGTCCGGACCTCGGTGACCTCATAGCTGGCTACGGCATATTCCTTACCTAATATAGCCAATTATAGGCTATTTTCACTCAAACAAAACAGAACTCCAGATAGTTATGCTTTTACATTTAATGCATAAAAGCAAAAGAAAACGTAATGCATAATTTTAACTACAAGTTTTAATTAGGCTACAATAACTTAAACCTAAACATACCTTTGCACATGAAACAGCCAGGTGCTTGGTAACCAGCTCGTCGCATCAGAAAGGGCTCTGCTTATGTCTGCTTCGCGGGCATTTCACGGTGTATGCGTCACCGTCGCATTTGCGCACACAATTTGAATTCATGTTTTTGGTCTGCCAAATTGATATAATAAAGAGAACGATAAAAATACCGTTATTAACCGGTTAATTTGGAATTTCTGTTTCCGTTTCTGTTCAGAACGATTACAATTGATTTTGTTTTCGTTTTTGTTTTTGTTCCTGTTCAATGTCATTTGTTTTCGGTTTTCGTTTTCGTTCCTTGAACCGGTTCAGAGCCCTGGTCTTAACACACAAAACAACCAGTCTGTGCAAGAAACTGAACAGCATTTATATAATTTTTTACCTCTGATCCACCTCAATGTCCAAATGTCCTGAACGCGTTCACATCAGCCAGCCAGTGAGAAGGAGCAAGCAACCATAATTTTAGTCGATCAGGCTCAAAAGTTGGGAGTCGGTGAAAAGTCAACACTCCGGATGAGTTCGCGCAAGCAAACATAATCTTTTACTTTGTAATTGGTTGCAACAATCAGGATAAGCACAAGTAATTACCTTTTTGAGTAGCTATCATACCCACAATCCATAGGCATGGAAATTGTTTTTTTTCTGTGGGCAACTGATTTATCAGTTTATCAGCGTCATCCCAGAGCGCAAATCCATATCTGGAGTGCCAAAATCTTAGATGGTTAGATGCTGACTGTTTTTTTGCTATGTTTGATAAATTTTGCCTTCTCAAATCATGACTTGGCTAAAATAAAATCTGTAGATATAAAACAGTTAAAGCATATAACAATGCTAGTTTAAACATTTAACCTATAGCCTATAAATGTTCGCTATTAGGTGCATATCCAATTGTTTGTGCGGAGAGTAGAGGCTAAAGCGCGCTTTTTAGGACAAGGAGGCACCTACTGTAACGGCCAGTGCTGGTTCGACGAGACGGGAGTTGTTTTCAAATAATAGATACTTTTAATTGTGAATTTCAAGAAGGAAAAACAGGAGATTACCACACACGTAACACATCAAATGACCGACAAAGGACTCAACTCAAAGACAGACTTATGAAGGCAAACTAATCAAGACACACAGGTGATACAGATAATGACTAAACAAGGACTAAACCAAATGAATACAAACTGACGGGGGAAGACAGAGGGAGAAACCAAATCAGAATAGTGAAAACACAAGGCAGAAGACAAGAAACATAAGGAGACATGTGACATTATCTCCCCCTCCCGGTAGGCGCGTCTCGCGCCGTGATAGAAACACCGGGGAGGGGGGGCGGGCGCCCTGGAGGCCGTTACGGGGCAGGACCTTGCTGGGTTGGGAAGGCCTCCAGGGCGGAACAGGAAGCCATGGCGGGTCAGGCGGCCACGGCCGGACAGGCAGTTCGGGTGGCCATGGCGGGTCAGGCGGCCACGGCCGGACAGGCAGTTCGGGTGGCCATGGTGGGTCAGGAGGCCATGGCCGGACAGGCAGTTCGGGTGGCCATGGTGGGTCAGGAGGCCATGGCCGGACAGGCAGTTCAGGTGGCCATGGCTGGGCAGCACCCGTGGCCTTGGCCTCAGTCCTCGGCCCGGCCACGTTGGCTAGGGGTATATAGCGCCCCCCCCCCCAAAAATTTTCTTTGGGAAATTTAGAGGTTCATAGGGGGGAGGCTCTGGAAGGCTGGGTTGGACCAGTGGAGGCTCTGGAGGACTGGACGCAACCAGCGGGGACTCTGGAAGACTGGGTGTAACCAGCGAAGGCTCTGGACCGCTGGACTGAACCAGCGAAGGCTCTGGAAGGCTGGGCTGGGCCAGCGGAGGCTCTGGACCGCTGGACTGGACCAGCGAAGGCTCTGGAAGGCTGGGCTGGGCCAGCGGAGGCTCCGGAAGGCCGGGCTTAACCAGCGGAGGTTCTGGACGGCAGGACGAGACCAGCTGAGGGTCTGGACGGCAGGACGGGACCAGCTGAGGCTCTGGGTAGCAGGATCGGACCAGCGAAGGCTCTGGAAGGCTGGACGGGACCAGCTGAGACTCTGGAGGACTGGACGTAACCAGTGAAGGGTTCTGGACAGCTGGACGGGACCAGCGAAGGCTCTGGAAGGCTGGATTGCACCAGCGGAGACTCTTGAGGAGCGGGCTCTGGGCGGCGCTCTTGAGGAGCGGGCTCTGGAGGACTGGATGACCCCAGCGGAGACTCTGGAAGAGCAGGCTCTGGGCGAGCGGTCACTGGAGGGCGCTCTGGCGGCGCAGTCACTAGAGGGCGCTCTGGCGGCGCAGTCACTGGAGGGCGCTCTGGCGGCGCAGTCACTGGAGAATATCAGGAACATCGGCCATCCTGGCTGGGAAATCAGGAACTGCGGCCATCTTGGCCGGGGAATCAGGAACTGTGGCCATCTTGACAGGAATAACAGGAACATCGGCCATCCTGGCCGGAATATCAGGAACATCGGCCATCCTGGCCGGGAAATCAGGAACTGCGGCCATCTTGGCCGGGGAATTAGGAACTGCGGCCATCTCGGCCGGGAAATCAGGAACTGTGGCCGTCTTGACCGTGAAATCAGGAACTGTGGCCATCTTGACAGGAATAACAGGAACATCGGCCATCCTGGGCGGGAAATCAGGAATTATGGCCATCTCGGGGTTCCTCGGGGTTGGCAGGTGGCCGGAGCCATTGGTGAGGTATGTGGGGGGTCCAGGCGAGGAGTGAGCCGGTGAGACGTGCTGGGTTTCGGAGGGGGCTGGATGTGGAAACTTACAATCACTCTTTATTTCTTTAACCTCGATACTAGAGCCATTTAAATAAAGAGTGAGATTGATTAGTTCAATCAAGGAGAAATCACATATGGGGGAGTTGCATCGGATTGTCTCCCCATCCAGTCCCAACCGAAACACAACAGCAAGAGAGACGTCGGGCCAGCTCACCCGATGGGAGAGCTCAAGGAACTCCTCCACATACCTCTCCAATGTCCGCCCACTCTGCCGTAGCCCCCATAGCCTGTCCTCAGCCTCAGACATCTTGGTCGGTCATTCTGTAACGGCCAGTGCTGGTTCGACGAGACGGGAGTTGTTTTCAAATAATAGATACTTTTAATTGTGAATTTCAAGAAGGAAAAACAGGAGATTACCACACACGTAACACATCAAATGACCGACAAAGGACTCAACTCAAAGACAGACTTATGAAGGCAAACTAATCAAGACACACAGGTGATACAGATAATGACTAAACAAGGACTAAACCAAATGAATACAAACTGACGGGGGAAGACAGAGGGAGAAACCAAATCAGAATAGTGAAAACACAAGGCAGAAGACAAGAAACATAAGGAGACATGTGACACCTATGTGATCACTTGCATTTTTTTCAGTATAAACAATTTCAAATATGTCATTATTTTTGCTCAAAAAGGTAACAGTATTACATCATTCGAAACTGTAAAGGGTCTACTTTTATTTGTGTGCACTCACAGTATCAATAAAACGTGCTTTTATAAAATAAAGAAAACAAACATGATGCGCCTTCTGTCGTCTCAAAAATTAACTGAAACTCAGCGAATACATGCATCACAGACATGATAAATATATATGTTGAAAGCTTTAAATTACTACTTAACGAAATAAAACAAATCAAAAACAAAAACTCATTAGGTAGCTAATCAGTAAAGATGAATTTCTCTCTAAAGGCGCGTCCAATGAGGAGATGGTGAGTCAGGATCGGTAACTTTTTTCTTGCAACACTGACTCAGAAAACACTAGTTTATTAATAAATAATTCAAATATCTCCTTACTATTTCCCTCGACACATTCATGGTAATGACTTTTTCACTTGAACGTGGATCTCTTCCAGCTGCACTGAAGGTGCGCTCAATGCTGCTGCTGCTGACAGGACACTAAACACCGCCCGGCCCTAGGGATGTAATACGTCTTAAAAGTGGAACATGGAAATATAATGGATGTACTGAAAAACACGTTTTATATACTCTGTATCACATGCCACAATCGCCCCCACCCCCCCCAGCCGTGCATACAGCACTCCCAACCTAAAACATCTTAGCACTACTGACACAATCTCTCTGTTTAAACAATGAGTGACGTATACACGCGGCAGATCACTTCCACGCATGCGTTTACTATGCCAGAGCACAGAGCTGTTGTGAACGTGCTCAGGACAGTAGGACATTGTGGTGTATCAGAGGTAAAAACAATTATATAAATACTGTTCAGTTTCTTGCACAGACCAATTATTTTGTGTCTTAACACTTCTATGTATCATCACAAGCCGCAGGGTTTAATTTGGTTTTGTCTGTGTATGTTTTTTTGACTCTCAAAAAGCTGTGGGTACCATTGACTGCCTTTTTGTGACTGACAGAGTTAAAAATCTTCATTTGTGTTCTACTGAAGAAACAAAGTCACCTACATCTTGGATGCCCTGGGGGTAAGCAGATAAACATTTTCATTTTTGAACTATCCCTTTAAGACATAATGTGTAAAAGTGTGAAATTAATGAAGCTTAATGTAATTTCTGTAATTCTTTCTAAAATAATGTATCAAGATGCTTGTTTGACTTACCTAAACAAACAACACCAGCATCTTCCCCATGATTACAGTAATGTTTTTTTAATCCACGGTGCGAACATTGTGTGAGGGTTCCTTCACTTCCTGAGCATTTAACACCATCCAGCCAGATTGATCCACTGCCTTGACCAAAGGCGGCACCAAGAGCTGTACCAATGGCTGATCCACACTGTAACTGTCTGCACACCACAGCAGCATCATTCATGTCCCAGTTATTATCACACACGGTTCCCCACTGGCCATTATATTCGATCCCCACTCTTCCACAGCATGAATCAGAACCATTGGCCAACCTTATGTCTGGAAGGTGACCTTAAAAATGAAAGTACAATGTGATAAAAACATTTTACATTTTGCATGCTTTATTTTGTATGTGTTTGGCATTCTTGGAAGCCATACACCAATAATTCACAGCCTCTATTATACTAACTGCTTTAGTACTATTTTTATTACAAGCAAGCAGTACATTTTCAAAACACTTAGCACTCATTTATTAGACAGCCTAATAAACAATTTGTGAAAATGTACCTAAGAAAATGCAACGAGGTATCAAGTTGAAAACAGCAAAAGCATAATTTGAAAACATGTACTTTTACCTAAGCAGACAACACCTGCATCTTCATGATGACCACAGTTATGTTCACCGAAAGGACGATGTAAGCACTGTGAGAGCGATGATTCACTTCCTGAACATCCCACATCATCCAACCAGGTCTCACCACTTCCCTGGCCAAAATGAGCACTGCCATGTACACTATCAGCTGGTCCACATCCCAACTGTCTGCACACCACAGCAGCATCATTCATGTCCCAGTCGTCATCACACACTGTCCCCCATTGGTCATCATAAAGGATCTCCACTCTTCCAGAGCAGTCATTATTACCATTCACCAGTCTGATACTATAATCTCCTAAAAAACGAAATAACTCTATTACAATACAACTCACATCTTACAACAGGCTAAATTTAGAGACTAGCCAAAACAGGGACTGGTTGTGTCATGATACAGCTAGAATCAGATCTGTATTTTAAATGAGTGACTAAAAGCCTATTACTTACCAGTTGCAGAAGTCAGTGCACTGGCTGCTGAGAAGAAAAACAGGGACATTTAAACATATTGTAGACTTAAATTTAGACAAAGGAGCTGCTGGAACAGTTCTACTCAGCCATCATTGAATCTGTCCTCTGCATTTCAATAACTGTCTGGTTCAGCTCAGCCACAAAAACTGACCTTAGAAGACTACATCAGTTCCATTTGTACAATATTAGACATGTGCACCATTTACCAAAAGCATCTTTAGCCTAAAAAAACAATGAGCTTATGAGGGAGACTCAGCCCTGGGCTGTGATGTTATGAATAGCCAACACAGTGACAGTGATAGTGGCGAGAATGAGCTATGGTTCTGTGGTCAGCCGTAGTTCTGTTATAGTTCTTCCTCTAAACTTACAGTGTAAAACTCCAAATTAGTGTCTAGTGTCTAGATGAGCATGAGAATGATTATAGGCACTGAACCATGTGTTAACCTAATGACCTACAGTCTTTATTTAAGTTATAGAAATTATTGTTATAACTATTTTAAATCATTTTAGTTTACTGAACAGCTCATTTTCATTAAGCAACTAAAAGTGGTTTAGAGCAACAGTTCTCAATTCTAGTCCTGGGGGACCCCTGCTCTGCCTATTTTGCATGTCTGCCTTATTTAACAAACCTGAGATCATCAGCTCACTAGTTCAGTTCATGGATCTCTCTCTCAATGAACTGATAATCTCAATCGGGTGTGTTAAATGAGGGTGACATGCAAAATGTGCAGACCAGGGGTCACCCAGGACTGGAATTGAGAACCACTGGTTTAGAGCAGTCAACTTGTTGATGAATGTCTTTTCAAAATCAGTCATGTCAACCCAAACATACAGATAAATTAACGTGTATCAGTATTCAACTTATTCAGTTTATGCTCTTCATCTAAACTGTTTTAAGAATTAAATATTACTGTTAATTACGATGTGCAATACTATACAAAGACATTATCATTATATTTTCATCTTTAATATCCATCTGTTATGAACAATAGAAAGTGCAAGATTGAAAATTTAATTTACCCAATATTAAAGTGAGAAGAGAAGGTCTTGGCATTGCGATGCTTGCGTCGTTTCAAAATGAGGTTACTTCCTGACTGGTGAGAAGAGTTGATGATGCTTTGGTAAGAACTGAAACGTAAACTATGTGTATGTTAGGAACCAATCTGTCCATCATCTATTCTGTCTCCCTAAACAAATAGTTTTAGCATTTGGATAAAAGAAATGTCATTTTAACATTTATCACATTTTTTCGACCCTCGCCATTTTGATCTGGTTGACAGGAATTGGCAGTTTAGCTCCAACTCTAATCAAACCAGCTAATCTAGATATACATAAATTATATGGATTACATGAAAATAACAAATATGTGTGCTGGAGAATGGGTGAAGTCTTCAGGAAGGGAGCAGGGTTAGGTAACACTGATCTGGTTGGCATCAATTAAGATGCACCTTCCAGATGCTTTAATTATAGCCATCATTGTGGTAAAATACATGTTTTTTCAATGATGGAACATTCAATAAAACAAATGTCCCACAAAAGACGTTGTCATTTTTAAATCAGTAACATAAAGGGAAATGACAACAAAAAATAATTTCTGCAGCAGTGTTTAACTGTGAGAGGGTTAATATAATCCATGTATATGCTCAGATATTTGTGCTATTGATTTTGAGAAAATCTCTATTTTCAGAAGAACAAGTACCCACCTGTACTATGTTTTACACTTCAGCCTTTTATCATTCTGCAAGCTGAAGTGAACTTTAACATGGCCAAAACTAGCCCAATCACATTTCAAGGGGCTTCCCACAAGCTTTTGTAACTGGCAAGCAAAAATTATTCTTATTATTTTATTAAGCTTTAAGTTACATCTCAAATGACAAAAGATCAATTTATAATCATGTTTATTAATTAGCCCGTGAACTTATTCTCTCAAATGACACTTCAGTTCTGATGCTTATGAACTGATGCTTCCAACATTTGACTCATATATACCATAACAGTTTTTGTCCGTAACCATAATACTCCTTATACCTAATACCTCCTTATTTTAAGCTTTCTATAAAACTGAAGCAAAAGTGGTGCAGCTCAATCTAGCAAAGTCATGCTGCACAACTTCTT
>NC_133361.1:38817283-38946716 GCF_049309525.1 Garra rufa | reverse complement strand
CTAATAACACCAGCTACCCGGACGACGCGCTCTGTGCGTTCTATGACGCCAGCCTCAATGCGTCTTGCAGAGCGCCGTCGTCCGAAGACGGCCCTCGAGCGAACTTTGCCTCGTTTGTGGAGTGGACACTGGCGAGAAACCGATCCTCGTTTCCCGCCTGTTCCACGGAGAATCTCGCCAGTGCCACTCCGGACCCAGAGCCCAGCCAGCCACCCCGACCCGCGGATTATGAGCCCGTCACAGACGGAAAGCCCGAACCCGGAGCGACAACATTATGGACTGCCGAAGAGGTCAAAACTACTGATCAGGTGCGTGAGCCAACCATTACATCCGCGCCGGTGGAATGCTTCGAAGAGCAAGAGAGGGCTGTAGAGAGCCCCGTCCACTGCACCGCCACTGGGGGTGAGCAAGAGCACTCTCGGGACTTAATGGACTGTGTCATGGAAATACCTATCTGCCTGGATTTCCCACCCACCCTCCCTCTTCTGCCTAGTCCTGAATCTCCGCTGGTCCCGCCCAGCCTACCTGAATTCCCGTTGTCGACTGTCTGTCCCCTTGCTCACCCTCAGCCCAGCATCTGTGCAGTGGGTTCGCCGCAGGTCTGCCAGTCTCCATCGGTGTCATGGCTGGAGGATCCCTCACCATCGCCTCCAGCCTCAGAGTCCTGGACTCCACCTCGGCCCTCCGACCCTGCGGCTCCACCCCGGCTCTCTGCTCCCTCGTCTCCGCCGTCGCCCGTCGATCCACCAGCTCCACCGGGCTCCATCGGCCCTCCGGCTCCGCCCTGGTCCTGCCTCGTCGCTCCGTCCCACCGGCTCATTGGACCTCCTCCCTCCCGTGGGCACAGCCTCGGCCCTCTGTCGCTCCGGCTCCGCCGCGGATCTCCGGATCTCCATCTCCGCCTTGGTCGCCAGAGCCTTGGGTTCCGCCTTGGCCCTCCGGATCCGCGGCGTCACCCAAGATCTTCGGCTTTCCGTCTCCGCCTCGGGCTCCACCACCACCTGCTCCGCCTCCGTCGGTCGGATCCATGGAGTCGTCAGCCTCTCCTCCACCATGGCTCCTCCCTCCATCGGCTCCACCGTGGATTTACATCTTGGCTGCGGCCTGGGTCTCACCTGGCTCCTCCTGCTCCAGCCCCCTCCTGTCACCTCCTTGGCTCCTCCCTCCGTCATCACCTCCATGGACATTTCTGTCACCTTTCTGGACTTCATTCCTGGCCCCCCTTCCGGAAGAACGTCCTCCACCCAAACCCCCTCCTAAGGACTTTGTAGTTCGGTCGGCGCGTGGACGCGCCTTTTCCGGGAGGGGGGTGTAATGTCACACCCCTGGACTTTATGTTGGTTTCTCCCATTCTCCCCCGCAGTTCAGTGTGTTTTGGTTTCTCCCTCATCGTCTGCACCTGTGTTTGTAATTAGTCTGTGTATATAAGGTGTGTGTTTTCCCCTGTACTCTTGTCGGTCTTTGATGTTATCCTGATGTTTCCACTCCATGTTCCTGTGTCTGCCTGTTCCCATTGGATTTATTAAATGTTTCGTTTTTACAGCAATGCTCACCGTAAATAATACTAATAATTGTAATTATTATAATTATTATTTTAATTTGTAGACTAAATAAATGGGTGCACTTAAGACAGTAAACTGTTTATAATGAATGCTTTATTTTTAAATAACCTTTTACAGCTTTGGAAATGTGTTATACTATTCATTGTTAACACGCAGACGAATTTTTGGCGATTTTATTATAAGTTTTTCGCCCAGAGTTAGATGCATGCTTCACTGTTAATGTTATTATTAAATTATTACATTGCATTCAGTTTGAGAGCAAAGGAATGACAACATAACCTGTAAGTTCAATTTACAGGTTATGTTGTTGTCATTCCTTTGCTCTTAAACTGAATGCAATGTAAATTGTTTGTTTTGTATTGCTTTTTACCTTTTCCTCTCCAAACACTATCGTTTTTTACATGTCCGTGACATCATCCGTTGGTAACCTAAGAGAATCTAACTAAGAAATTCTGAATGCTTGTTATTCCTTTGGTGGTGGTGGGTGGTTCAGAGTTTTGTATTTAAAACATTAATCTTATAACATTATTTGTGCAATTAAAAATACAGTCTAAATGTATAAATACCACATCTAAATATCACTTAATGCAGCTTCTGTGCAGTGCTAAGATGAGTTTTGTTTACATGATTTCATGGATAACAATAGTCATTCATTCACATTAATGAAGTATTCAGAGAAAAATCTTGTCAGTTTTCATTTACATCTTTTTATTTATGAAATTTCGATTCATTTTGTAGGATTGCATTATAAATGAAAAAAAAAATACTGCATGGTATCGTGATACTTCAGTTGGTATAGTATCATAAGTCATTTTTATGGCATTGTGACAACCCTAATCAGTATTAATCAAACAGATTTAAAAAATGTTATCATCAGATTTGTCTACCACACTTTTCTCTGTAATAATTATATTGACAGGTTCTTAAGGGTCATCCATGTCCACATTAATATAGTCCTGTTCAGAATCATCATGATCTATGTTTTCATCAAGTTCCACCTTTTTATAATCAGCCTCATCATCATCTTCACTTTTGCTACTATGTGATGCAGTTTCACCTAGTGACATTGCAGATGAAAGACAATTAGAGGGAAAATGTTACAATGTTAAGAATTTTATAAGATATCATCTGACTTCTTGTACAGAATAAAAACCATTACCTTTTGTAAAAGAGCACTTTGAATGACTTTCCTTGTTCCTTTGCGTTTGTCTTCTCTTCAGCAGGAGGATGATTATGAGGACAGACAATAAGAGCAGCACAGCTGACACTGCAGCACCAATGACAGGACGCAGGGAGGCTGAAAGAGACACACGTTTGAGTTAAACTTTCATTACCAGCAGTCCAGCTTGTTTTTAGACTCTTACACATCAGTACCTGTGATAGTGATGAGCAGCAGTTCAGAGGCAGATGAACAGAAGGAGCGTGAGGAGACACTGACTTCATAAACACAACTGTAGTTTCCCTCATGTAAATAATCTGCCTCAGGAAAGGAGAAGGAGGCAGAGTGATTGACAGCTGACTCACTCCTGATGATGTTTGACCCTCTGAACAGGTGAAAAGAGCCTCCAGGATACTGAGATTCAGTGGAACAGATGATAGTGAAACTGTGGCCCCTGGTGATCACTGGCCCCTGAGGACCCTCGACAAACCATCCATCAGGAGCACTGTGGGAAATGTTGGGCTGCTGCAAATTCACTAGAAAACAATACATTTAATATGGTTAAAAAAATCAGAGCATACACATCAGAGAATCCACAGCTATTTTACATTTAGCAAAAATAGGTGTCAATACAAAATAAATTCACTTTCTTGCAACTACTGCTTGTAATATAATGTAGGCATTGGGCAATGAGACTAAACTGAACACACTCACCCACAGTGATGATAACAGTGTTGCTTAAAGGTGACTTGATTTTGTTTTGGTAGGAGTATTGACAGCTGTAGATGCCCTGATGTGAAACATCTACATTATAGTTGAAAGTCACATTAGATTCATGTTTCTGGGAGGACACAGATGGTCCGTTTCTGAAGAGCTGGAATTCAGCTTTAACACTACATCTTGGTTTAGGTGTTGTGCATCTGAACTGGATATTTTCTCCATGAGAAACAGCTGCATGTGTGGAGCTCAGGGAAAAGGTCGGCACCTGCAGCTCACCTGCAAAATCAATATTTATTAATTTAAAATTATATGTCAAGATATAATGTGATATAAGCATACAAATATTTAAGCTTGTATTTTAAACATTTCTTTACAAAATAATGTGTCAAGCTGCTTAAGTTCCCTTTCGGGAACTCCACACTGCGTCATCAACGCTTTGGGGAAATACCATTGGCGAGTCCGCCTCTGAATCAGTCTGTAGCCAATAGGATGACGGGAGTGACGTCACCGGGGGCGGTGACGTAGGCGACCAGGAAGTATATAAGCATGTGCGTTTCAAACCGGCTTCAGCTTTTGTCATTCAGCGAAGCGCTCTGTGTCTGTTTGTCTGTTTCATTCCACTGCTTTTCTGTGCCAGTTTGCACAACTTTTATTTGAGTGGATATGTTACCAACTTAGAAAGGGGGAAAAGTATTTCTAGCGGTTTAGCAGCCTCACAGACAGTGTGTCCCTCCCTGCCGGCAGAGAAAGCTTTCTGCTGGTGGGGATACACGCAGTCTGTGTGTGGCTGTGTGGGTGCGGAGCATGTTCAGTCAGCCCTTGAGGGGGCTGGCTGTTTGCGGTGTGAAAGCACGCTTTCCACTGCACATACTCCGTTCTCGGAAGACTCTCTTTGAGGAGGGGGTTTTCACCAGCGTTCTTCACGGGTCTGGCCCCGCTTCCGCAAAAAAGGCGGAGCGGCAGCTGCACTCGTGTGGTTTGCAGCTCGATCTGTTAGAGGGATGGAGACGGGTAATCCCCTATCTCCTCCCCCGCATAGCAGATCGGTTGATCTCCTACTGGATGAGGAAGCCCGCGCTGCGGTTCTTCCTACCAGAAAAAGGTCTCAACGTTTCTCTTGTCTTCCTCCGAGGAGGTTGATGTGGAGAACGTTGTCAAAAGTATTCAACCGCCCCCCCGATTGCCTCAATGTTAGGAGCTTTGGAAGTACTGAATAAAGCGATGGCCAATCCAAATAATAAAGTAATTATTTTTGACCACTGCTTTAGAGATGAGCCGTAGGAAAGCAAACTATTTGTTTTCTTCGGACTAAGATCTGCACTTCCAAAAAGGAGCCTTTTTGTTTTTTCCCAATCTACACAGTTAAAAAGAAAATCACTGTTTAGATCGGAAAAATCCAGTTTAGCCCGCTCTTCACCCCCTTTTTTGAATAGTTTACTATTAATAATGGGGGCTGAATGAGCACGGGTATAAGATGGTGCCGGGGGTTGAACAGACGCTTACGAGCTATCTGTCACCCAGTCTGGCATCATCACTTGAAGCTCCGTCTTTGCTTTCCAGGCCACATGTATATAATACAAGCCTGATGTGCAAAAGTACACGTGCCGGATGCTGTACGGGAGCAGTAACCGGCCGTGTATCAGCTCCTTACATAAAAGGCTCTTAATGGAGCGTTGCAGTCCGTTTTTCCTCCGGTAATACCTAGAGGACGGGGTTAGCAACATTCCTGACCGGGGGCTTCAAAAACTAAAGCCCGATCTGAGGGTCGTGCTTCAGTCTGAGAGGTCCTCGGCTAAAACAGGGAGATCTGTCAGCCAACCCTGCTTGTGTTACAGGGCGCGGCAATCTCCCGCGAACATTATTCTCTAGTTTTTCTGCCCGGAAACGTAGTGGAGCTAGAGAGTTCGCCACCCCCACGGGGGTCTTTAGAGGGATTAAATTCAGATGCTTCCTGCCAGTGAGCTGTTACAGGGCACTGAATTAAAAACCCTAGGTAGTACCAGAAACCAGTCTGAGAGGCTGGTTCCCCTAGTAGAATTTCGAGCAGCGTGAATACTACTGCTCAATATATCTACATGGGACCTGCATATGGGGCGTTTTTATTACTACTACCCAGAGCAGGGTCTGGTTATCGATGGAGGGACAACTGGCAGCCAATTGCTGGTTTTGGAAGCCCGCTAGGCGGTACTTCCTCCAGCAAATGGCCCTCAGTGCTCCGTTTATCCTCCTCTGAGTAGGTGGATACGGAGAGCGTCACCGACGTTCCGTTCCCTCAATCGCCCGCACTTGCAGCTGCAGTTCAGGTGTCTCCTGCCGGTTCACCGTTACAGGGCACCGAGCTGTAAGCTCAGGGCAAAATAGAGGCCAGTCTCGAGAGGCTGGTACCCTCAGTAGAACTTCTGGCAGCGTTATTATGACTGCCGACAGTATCTACGTGGGTCCTGCGTTCTGTGAAGAAGGGTTACTATATCTAAAGAACCCTCCTTCAACGCGGGGCTTCCACCGAGGTGGGCTCCGAGCAGGCTCTAGACAGGGACCATCGAGGTGGTCCCTCTTCATGAAGGATGGGGGGCTACGGCCCTTCCTAGATCTCAGACAGTTGAATCTTTCAGTCAGAGTAACTGAAGTTCAGACTGGCGGTTACGTCACAAATCAGGTCCGAGGACGAATTTGTCACGATAGATCTAAGAATGTCTCCATCCTTCCTCAACAACAGCAGGGAGCTCTTCTTTCAGCCTAGCACTCCCCCCCCCGAACTTTCGCAGAGGGTGTGGATGCGGCTCTGGCTCCTCCATGATTCCAGAGCATCCATATACTCGACCACTGTAAGCCAGGCAGCATCGAGGTGCTGCTCTCGCTCACATGAAAGAATTGGGGTTGAGACCCAATGCCAAGAAAAGTGTGCTGTCTCCATTACAGAGAACCACTTATCTATGTGTCGTATGGGATTCGACCACGATGCAGGCACGGTTGTCTCCTGCTCGGATCGAGTCGATCCTTACTGCAGCAAATGCGGTCAAGCTAGGCCTGTCACTCACTGTCAAACAGTTTCAAGTACTGTTAGATCTTTTGGCAGCAGCAGCCAATGTGATACCTTTTGGCCTGCTGCACATGAGGCCGCTACAGTGGTGGCTCAAGACCAAGGGTTTTTCCCCGAGGGGGAAATTCATTCCGCAAGTTCAAGGTCACGCGGCAATGCCTACGTGCCCTGGACATGTGGAGGAAATCTTGGTGTTTTATGAGAGCAGACGTCCTGTCGAGGCAGGAGCCAAGGCCCGGGGATGTATGCTTCACCCAGAATGAGTGAAGCAGAGTTAGAGAGTGTCTGGCCAGATTCAGGGGACTCATTTGCGACTCATGAGACTTCGCAATGACCCCTCTGGTGCTCTCTACTGCTTCCAGCTCCTGCGGGACTGGATGCTATGGCACAGACATGGCCGAGGCCTTGTCTGTACGCCCTTCCCCCTGATCGTTCTACTCCCTGGAGTTTTTGAGGGTGACCCCTGAGGGGGCACATCTCATGGAGACCGGTCTCTCAACCGAGGTTGCTGAGACCATCCTTTTTACTCCAGAGCTCCCTCTATGAGGAAGTCCTATGGCCTTAAGGGAAAGTGGTTTACTGCGTGGTGTAACCAGCACCAAATATGACTCAGCTTACTGCCCAATTGGTACAGTACTGAAGTCGCTGCAGTCTCGCTTTCCGCAGGGTTGACCCACTCCACCCAAAAGGTGTACGTGGCGGAATTACTGGCCTTCCACGCCCCTTTTCGGTGCTTGTCAGTGGTTAGAATCCCCTGGGTCATACGCTTTCCTCCAACAGTGCACTCAAGAGCAGATGCCCGGCTGAGGCTCGGAGAATGGAATGCTTCACCCCGAGGGGTGAAGCAGATATGGAGAGTGTTCGACCAGGCTCAGGTGGACCTTTTGCGACTCAACAGACATCGCAAGGTCCCCTCTGGTTCTCTCTAGTGCCTCCAGCTCCATTGGGACTGGACGCCATGGTACAGACGTGGCCGAGGCTCCGTCTGTACGCCTTTTCCCCATTCGCCCTGCTCCCGGGAGTTCTAGAAAGAGTACGCCGGTACGGAGTCAGTCTACTGTTAGTAGCCCCAAACTGGCCGACCCGAGTATGGTTCTCGGACATCATAGCCCTCCTAGACGGCTCTCCCTGGGAGATTCCGATCAGGAGGGATCTCCTTTCTCAGGCTGGGGGCGCAATCTGCCACCCCCACCTAGAGAAGTGGAAACTATGGGTGTGGCCCCTGAGGGGGCGCATCTCATAAGTGAGGTCTCTCAACCGAGGTTGCTGAGACCATCCTTCACTCTAGAGCTCCCTCTACAAGGAAACTTTATGGCCTAAAGTGGAAACTTTTCACTTCATGGTGTAGAGAGCGACACGCTGACCCAGTTCACTGCCCGGTTGGTACAGTGCTGGAGTTCCTGCAGTCTCGCTTCTCCACCGGGTTAGCCCACTCCACCCTGAAGGTTTACGTGGCGGCATTATCGGCCTTCCACACCCCTCTTGGTGGCGTGTCAGTGGGTAATAACCCTCTGGTCACACGTTTCCTTCGTGGTGCACTCAGGATAAAGCCACGGGTGACACCCAGAACCCCATCATGGGGTCTCGCTGTGGTACTTGAAGCCCTCTGTAGGCCTCCTTTCGAGCCCTTAGAGGAGATTTCTGATCGCTTCCTTATCATTAAGACGGCGCTGCTGTTGGCTCTTACTTCTCTGAGGAGAGTAGGAGACCTTCAGGGTACGTACCGAAGGTCCCAACAGTGGTACCACAGCCAGTCACCCTACAGGCCTTCTATCCTCCTCCATTCGTGGAGAACGACCATCGGAAGTATACTGCATGTGTCCAGTGCGAGCACTGGACACATATGTCCACAGAGCTGAACTGTGGCGAAAGTCAGAGCAACTGCTAGTTTGTTACGGTCCCCCTAAGAGGGGGCTCCCGGCAACTAATCATACTTCAGTAGATGGATTGTGGATACAATAACTACTGCCTATGAGTCCTCTGGCCTCCCATCACCGATGGGCGTCAAGGCTCACTCTACTCGAGGCATGGCAGCCTCGAAAGCTCTGATGGCAGGTGTCCCTATCCAGGACATCTGCAGTGCGGCGTGTTGGTCTACACCTTTGACCTTCGTTAGGTTCTACGAGCTAGACCTACGAGCCACTCCAGGCTCCTCTGTCCTGAGCTGACAGGAGTTATACCTCGTGAGCCTGAGGGCCGAGGTAGAAGTTCCCTCTTCGCTGGGTACCCCCCAGGCAGAGATGTAATTTCGCTCGCGTCCTGGCAGTTTCCCAGGCGGAGCCCATGCCAGTGCCCTGGCCACAAGTTTCCAGGCACTACTTGTGTCCCTCTTGTCCGGGTGCGCCCCGACAAAGGACTATTGTCTCCTCGTGTGCCCGAGGGCCGAGGACGACTCCTTCCTCTCGGTCTGGTTGGTCACCAGACAGAGGCCTCCACCTCGTGTGCCCGAGGGCCGAGGTGTTCTTGCATTCCCTCTTCGCTGGGCACGTCCCAGGCAGAGATGTAATTCTACTCGCGTCCTGGCAGTTTTCCAGGCGGAGCCATTCCTGTGCTCTGGCCAGAAGTTTCCAGGCACCACTTGGGTCCCTCTTGATCTGGGTAAGCCCCGACAAAGGACCATCCTTTCTCCTCGTGTGCTCGAGGGCCGAGGAGAACCCCCTCTCTGGCTGGTGACCAGACTGGGGTGTATGACCAAAATCTCGTGAGCCCGAGGGCCGAGGTTTATCCCTCTTCGCTGGGTACGTCCCAGGCAGAGATGTAATACCGCTTGCGTCCTGGCAGTTTCCCAGGCGAAGCAACCTGGTGTTCTGGTACCCCCAGACACCTCTTGTCCCTCTACGTCTGGCTGGTCCCCAGACAGAGGTGGACTCCTTTCCTCGTGTGCCCGAGGGCCGAGGCGGATCAGATCCCTCTTCGCTGGGAGTTTCCCAGGCAGAGATGTAATACCGCTTGCGTCCTGGCAGTTCTCCAGGCGGAGCCAATCCAGTCCCTCCTGTGCTGGCTGTTCCCCAGACGGAGTTTTGGACTATTTCCTCGTGTGCCTGAGGGCCGAGGTTCTTATCATTCTTCCTCTTCGCTGGGTGCGTCCCAGGCAGAGATGTCATCACACTCACGTCCTGGCAGTTTTCCAGGCGGAGTTCTTCTGGTCCCTCTTTGCTGGTGTCCCCAGACTGAGCGACCACTTTCCTCGTGAGCCCGAGGGCCGAGGTATATACCATCTCCCTCTTGCTCTGGCATTTATCCCGGACAGAGGTGTAATACTTCTCCTGTCCTGGCAGTTTCCCAGGCGGAGAACCATCAGTGCCCCTCAGGTAAGTATCTTCTGGCACTGCCCTCTCGTTCTGGGCTGGTCCCCCAGACAGAGGGATATTGTCTCTCTTGTCCTGGTAACCCCAGGCAGAGAGCTCTTCCTGGCCTGATCCACCAGAAGCAACGCTTTCCTTTTTCCTTTCCCAGACAAACACCACTGGGCAGGAACTTGGAATTATGGATAGTTGGTATATCGTTCCCCAAAGCGTTGATGACGCAGTGTGGAGTTCCCGAAAGGGAACGTCCCAGGTTACGTATGTAACCCTGGTTCCCTGAGGGAACGAGACACTGCGTCTCTGACCATAATTCCCGCATTCCTGCCGCGCTTCGCTTCATTCCTGGAAGCTGAAGCCGGTTTGAAACGCACATGCTTATATACTTCCTGGTCGCCTACGTCACCGCCCCCGGTGACGTCACTCCCGTCATCCTATTGGCTACAGACTGATTCAGAGGCGGACTCGCCAATGGCATTTCCCCAAAGCGTTGATGACGCAGTGTCTCGTTCCCTCAGGGAACCAGGGTTACATACGTAACCTGGGACGATTTGGCTTACCTGAACAAACAACACCAGCATCTTCCGCATGATTACAGTTATGATTTCCTACTCTACTGTGTTTACATTGTGTGAGGGTCCCTTCACTTCCTGAGCATTCAACATTATCCAGCCAGATTGATCCACTGCCTTGACCAAAGGTGGCTCTATGAGGTGCACTGATGGCTGATCCACACTGTAACTGTCTGCACACCACAGCAGCATCATTCATGTCCCAGTTATCATCACACACCGTTCCCCACTGGCCATTATAACGGATCTCCACTCTTCCACAGCATGAGTCAGACCCACTGACCAACTTTATGTCTAGTATTTGGCCTTAAAAATTAAAGTACAATGTGATTAAAAATGTGTTATTTTTGGTTTGCTCAACATATTTTGTATATGTTTGACATTGTTGGGAGCAAAGCACCAAACAATCATATCCCCTATTATTTTCAGTTTTCTTAATTATTATTACTTAAAGCCAAACACTAAAGGTTTTTGTTTTTTAATCGCAATGGTGCTATTTTTATTACAAGCAAATAGCACATTTTTTAACAACTAAACCTAAAGCTATTAAAAAAATGTAACCTAAGATATACTGTAAATACTTAAGTATCAAATATCAAGTTGAACAGCAAAAGCATATTTTGAAAACATATGTACTTTTACCTAAGCAGACAACACCTGCATCTTCACCATGACCACAGTTATGTTTTCCAATAGAAGGATGTGAGCACTGTGTGAGCAATGATTCACTTCCTGAACATCCCACATCATCCAACCAGATCGGACCACTTCCCTGGCCAAAATGAGCACCGCCATGTACACTATCAGCTCTTCCACATCTCATCTGTTTGCATGCCACAGCAGCATCATTCATGTCCCAGTCGTCATCACACACTGTCCCCCATTGGCCATCATAAAGGATCTCCACTCTTCCAGAGCAGTCATTATTACCATTCATCAGTCTGATACTATAATCTCCTATAAAACAAACTAACTCAGTCAAAATTTGTAATTTTTTTTTTGTAAAAACAGGGACTAGTTGTGTCATGATACAGCTAGAGTCAGATCTGTATTTTAAATGGGTGACTAACAGCCTGTTACTTACCAGTTACAGAAGTCAGAGCACTGGCTGTTGAGAAGAAAAACAGGAACATTTAAACATACTGTAATCGTATAAATAGATATGATTTACCAAATAAAAACATATTTTTAAGAAGAAACCTTTATTAAAAAATATGTTCAGACTGTATTTAAAAAACATGAGGAACTGAATGAAAACACATAATATTTTAGGCAGTTTACTTATAATATTTTAGGCAGTTTAATTTCTTGAATGATAATTAGTCCAGTAAAACAAGATAATGTGCAGGTTGTGTGAGTTCATGGCCAGGTAAACAGGCCTATTTACAGTGGGGCAAAAAAAGTATTTAGTCAGCCACCAATTGTGCAAGTTCTCCCACTTAAAAAGATGAGAGAGGCATGTAATTTTCATCATAGGTATACCTCAACTATGAGAGACAAAATGAGGAAAAAAAATCCAGAAAATCACACTGTCTGATTTTTAAAGAATTTATTTGCAAATTATGGTGGAAAATAAGTATTTGGTTATTTAAGATTTCTGGCTCTCACAGACCTGTAACTTAGAGGCTCCTCTGTCCTCCACTCGTTACCTGTATTAATAGCACCTGTTTGAACTCGTTATCAGTATAAAAGACACCTGTCCACAACCTCAGTCACACTCCAAACTCCACTATCTATGGCCAAGACCAGAGAGCTGTCAAAGGACACCAGAAACAAAATTGTAGACCTGCACCAGGCTGGGAAGACTGAATCTGCAATAGGTAAGCAGCTTGGTGTGAAGAAATCAACTGTGGGAACAATTATTACAAAATGGAAGACATACAAGACCACTGATAATCTCCCTCGATCTGGGACCAGAACCACACGGGGGGACCTAGTGAATGACCTGCAGAGAGCTGGGACCAAAGTAACAAAGGCTACCATCAGTAACACACTACGCCTGCCAGTGTTCCCCTGCTTAAGCCAGTACATGTCCAGGCCCGCCTGAAGTTTGCTAGAGAGCATTTGGATGATCCAGAAGAGGATTGGGAGAATTTCATATGGTCAGATGAAACCAAAATAGAACTTTATGGTAAAAACTGGAGGAGAAAGAATGCTGGGTTGCATCCAAAGAACACCATACCGACTGTGAAGCATGGGGGTGGAAACATCATGCTTTGGGGCTGTTTTTCTGCAAAGGGACCAGGATGACTGATCCGTGTAAAGGAAAGAATGAATGGGGCCATGCAGAGCTGGCCCAAGGCATAAGCGAACTAAGCGGCTGCTTAGGACCCCGTGGCCACCAGGGGGCCCCCAAGAGTACATGAAATTACATCTTTTTTGTTTTTTATATATGTATAATATTTCAATGGATATCATATTGGTAATGAAATCCATTATTCAATAATAATAAAAAAAATAGCACAATATAATTTAACTGGCTGCTGCAGGATGCATGCACAGTTGGAGTATGACAGCCATACAATGCCTGACTGAGGTAACTTAAATTAATTGAAGAAGCAGCGTCACTACAGCAAAACAATTAATAATGTCACAAAAAAGGACATATCTTTCTGGTGCAGAGAAAAGAAAACAGAAGAATCAGAGGAAGAGAAAAAACAGCAAGATAAAGGTAAGTTAAAAAAATGAGTATAAAGTAAACGAGGCTAAATTGCAAGCTAACGTTAGCTGGCTAGTTAATTAAGCAAACAAGAAAGTTAATGTTTTATTTAACATCCGCAAATTTAAGCTTTGCAATATTAATATATTATAATACAACATATTACTTAGCTGGATTAAGATTCAAGTTTTTGCATTCTGTGTAAAAATAACTTTCTTAGATTATATTTTTGTAATAAAAATAAGCTTCTGTTTCATAAACTTGGTGCTAATAATAAAAATAAGCTTCTGTTTTATAACTTTGGTACTGATAACAGTTTAACATTACTTACATTGGCCTACATTTTTCATATAAAAAATACCCTATTTGACTAATTTGTAGTTCTTTGGTATTTAGCTTTATATTTTATTATTTATTATATTATTTAGTTGATTGTATTGCACTTTTTACATGTTGCAAAATGTTCTGACCAAAAGTAATTAAAGTGGTTAACGTTAGCCTTATATTTTATTATTTATTTTATTTGTACTTCATTGTATTGCACTTTTTACACGTTGCAAAAAAATAAATTAAAGTGGTTAATGTGTTTACAGTAAGAGCATTGTCTACTAGTTTATTTTGCTACTTTTCAGTACACCACATTAAGTATGCCAACTGGTACTGCAAGACTTTGAATGTTAAAGTGCAAATTAACACCTGACTACTCCTGTGGGTTTGCTGCTGTTACAATGAACCTCTGGGCGACCAGTGACTTCCAGGAAAGGCTGGATGGCAACCGAGGAAGTTCGGTGACTCTGGAGAGACAGATGACCTCCAGGAAAGACTGGTGTGGGTGTATTAGGTTAGCAACCTCATGCACAGCACTCGCAAGAGGGCACCAATTCAAGCTACGGAAAGTTGTACGAAGCAATACCCCCAGAGTCGCCCGAGAGGGGGGGAGGATGAGCGACTCAATAGGACAGACACAACGGTAACGGCTAGGACAACGGATTCACGGATAACGAGATTGCTCACCCAAACAACGTTAACTGGGGAGGTTATGGAAGTAAAGTGTCATTGCGGAAAGGTCTGCAAGAACACAAAAGGCCTTAAAATACACCAAGGCAGGTCCAAATGCGGAAAGAGGGGGCCACAGATGCAGCGCACAGTGGTAGCACCTGGTGAGACGCAGGAGAGCTCCAGGCAGGAAGAACCCCATAGCCCTGGAGATCTCTCAGCACCTGTGTCACCTCAACACCTCAGGAAGGACTCTTCCAATACCTTTCCAGAGATCCAAACCCACCCTGCGAGGGAGCGAATTAAATGGCCCAAGATGGGCGACACCAAGGAATGGGACAAACTAGACCAAGACCTCGACAAAGTGCTAGAAGCCACACTAGCAGGGACAGCCAAGCAGAAAGTCAACACTCTCACAACAATAACGTACAATCTGGCAAGGGAGCGGTTCGGATTGGAGGATAAGAGGGTGAACATCAGGGCTGTACACCAACCAAGCAGAAGAGAAAGGGAAATCCACCGCTTAAGGGAAGAAATTAAGGTGCTTAATAAGCAGTTCAAAAGATCCATGGTTTACGAAAGGGAAGGCATCAAGGACCTGACGAGTCAACTCCGAGAACGTCTCTGCAGACTCCGAAGAGCAGAAAGCACTCGGAAAAGAAGGAAGGACAGGGAGAACAAAAGATCTTAGTTCACCAAAGACCCCTTCCGATTCACCAGAACACTGCTGGGTGAAGTAAAGTCTGGAAGGCTGACCAGCCCCAGAGAAGTCGTAGAGGCATTCTTGAGAGAAACCCACGATGACATCTTCAGAAACCAGGCCCTGGATGCCAACCCAAACATCGACAACATTGATACACCTGTAAAGGAGCTCAACATCAGCGAACCATCCTGGAAGGAAATCCAAGAGGTGGTGAAGAAGGCCAGGTCAGGTTCTGCCCCTGGTCCAAGCGGCATACGCTATAAGGTATATAAGAAGTGCCCAATGCTCCTCCGGAGGCTATGGAAGCTGTTCCAGAGGATCTGGAAGAAGGGCAACATTCCATCGTGTTGGAAAAGGGCAGAAGGCTGCTTTGTACCAAAAGAAGAGAACTCCTCAACCATAGACCAATTTAGAACAATCTCACTGTTAAGTGTAGAATGCAAGATCTTCTTCTCTGTACTGGCTAAGAGGATGACCTCATACATGACTGAGAATGGATACATCGACACCGCTATCCAGAAAGGTGGGATTCCAGGCTTCTCTGGATGTCTGGAACACACTGGAGTTCTCAGTCAGATGATCCGGGAGACCAAGGCCAGCAATGGCAACCTGACCGTTGTTTGGCTGGACTTGGCTAATGCATACGGATCAATCCCTCATGCCCTCATCCATGCAGCACTAGACCATTACCTCATCCCTCAGCACATCAAGGGATTGATCATCAGTTACTTTGGCGGAATCCAGCTACGATTCAAGACAGGCCACTTCACCACCCAATGGCAAAACCTGGAAAAAGGGATCGTAACTGGCTGTACAATCTCCCCCATCCTCTTCATCATGGGAATGAACCTCATAATAACAGCCGCTGGGAAGGAAGCCCGAGGCCCAAAAATGCAATCGGGCATCCGACAACCCCCAATAAGAGGTTACATGGATGACCTTACTGTGATGACCACAACCCATGTGGAGGCAAGGTGGGTACTAACTGCCCTGGACCACATGGCAACGTGGGCCAGAATGAAGTTTAAGCCAAAGAAATCCAGGTACATGGTGATGAGAAAAGGTAAATTGACAAACAGAGTCACGCTGCATGTGCAAGGGGAAGTGATTCCATCGATAAAGGAAAATCCAATTAAGTGCCTCGGGAAGTGGTTCGATGATTCACTCACTGACAGGAACAACATCAGCAGTACAGAGAAGCAGGCAGAGGAATGGTTGAAGAAGATCGAAAAATCAGGGCTCCCGGGGAAGTTCAAAGCATGGCTGTACCAACATGGATTGCTGCCAAGACTCATGTGGTTGTTAACGGTGTATGAAGTTCCCATGACAAGCGTCGAAGGAGTGGAGAGAAAGATCAACAAGCACCTTCGGAGGTGGCTAGGAATCCCTCCAAGCTTCACTTCAGTAGGCCTTTACATAAGATCAGGGCAGCTCCAACTTCCTCTGTCATCCGTGGTGGAGGAATTTAAGGTAGCAAAGTGCAGAGTCATAATGACATACAGAGACTCCCAGGATGAACAAGTCAGGCAGGCAGGTATCCTTACAAGATCAGGACGCAAGTGGGCAGCTGACTCATCTGTTGCACAAGCTGAAAGTATGTTGAAGCTACGTGACATCATGGGAACGCCATGCATAGGAAGACAGGGTCTTGGAACTTCCCATATCCAGCAATGGGGGAAGGCTGGATCCACGGATAGAAGGGCCATGATCCAGGAGGAGGTACGGAACCTGGAGGAGGAAGGACGAAGGGCAAGGGCTGTGGAGCTAGCGTCCCAGGGAGCATGGACCAAGTGGGACCTACCCAAGAGGAAGATCACATGGGGAGATCTGTGGAGATTGGAACCATTCCGCATCTCATTTATGTTAAGATCGGTGTATGACACACTTCCAACTCCGACAAACCTGCACAAGTGGGGCTTAAGAGAGGACCCATCGTGCAAGCTTTGTGGGGAGAGGGGTACCATGGCACACATCCTGTCAGGGTGTAAAACAGCACTTGCCCAAGGCAGATACAGGTGGCGCCATGACAAGGTGCTCATGACACTCGCTAACACCCTGGAGCAAGAGAGACGCAGGAAACACCAATCACATGGGAGAGCAACACCATCAATCAAGTTTTTAAGAGCGGGTCAAAAGCCACCAATCACAGTAACAACAAGAACCAATCTGCTGCAAAAGGCCCAATCATGGGAAATGAAGGTAGACCTGAGGGAAAGACTGCAATTCCCCCCGGTCGTCCAGACAACCCTGAGGCCAGATGCAGTGCTGTGGTCTGAAGAGGCAAAAAAGATTATCCTCATCGAACTTACAGTCCCATGGGAAGAGGGTTGTGAACAAGCGTTTGAGAGAAAGAGCGCCAAATACCAGGACCTCTTGCATGACTGCAGGGGGAAAGGTTGGCAGGCATGGCTCTTCCCAGTCGAGGTCGGCTGTAGAGGATTCCCCGCCCAGTCAGTATGGAGGATGCTTACAGCCATTGGGGTGATGGGGAGGGAGAGAAAGATGACTGTTCGCAGGATGGGGGAGGCAGCAGAGAGAGCTTCTTGCTGGTTATGGAGCAGGAGGGAGGAGCTTAGCTGGAAGCCAGGGGGAGTTGATGGGCAGTGATTTGGCCACCACTGCTGACCCACCAATGTTGAGGGTGTTGCGGTTCAGGGTTGAAACACCCGATGATCGTTGGATACCGCGTGATGACATCAACTCTTCCTGGCTAAGGCTACATTCACCAAAAGTGAATGAAGGAGAAGCATCTTTGGATGTAATTGTAATCATTAAAGATCATAGCAAGGGTAAAAACATTGATATGATGTAAACAATGTGATTTTTCTTCTCATTTTGTCTCTCATAGTTGAGGTATACCTATGATGAAAATTACAGGCCTCTCTCATCTTTTTAAGTGGGAGAACTTACACAATTGGTGGCTGACTAAATACTTTTTTGCCCCACTGTACAAAAAAAAAAAAAAAAACTACCAAAACACCCAATAGCATTGCAAGGATGAACAATAGGACCTATTGTTTGTGTAAATGTGGTCTCAGAGAGAAAGAATACGTGTGCAGGTTTATTTTAGTAGAGCTAAAATTGATGTTGTAATTGTACAACATTGGGCCACACAGTGCTAGAGAAATACACCCCACAAAGTCTCTAGTAATATGCACATGGAACTATGTATTTATTTATTCATGCATGTACGTGTGCATAATTTTTACTGACCCAAAAAAAAGAAGAAGAAAAAAAAAATAAACATGGGCAGCATTTCTCATAAGTATTGTAAGCCTAGAAACTAATAAGCTTACCAGCATGAGGGAGAATCAGCTCTGGACTGTGATGCTTTTAGACTTATAGTCTAAAAACTCTAGTGTCTAGATGAGCATGACAATGTTTAAGCACTGAGCCATCTGTTAACATAATGACAATATATCTGCATTTAAATATGAAAAGTTATAGAAATTTTTATTTTATTTCTGTTAGAGCTCTTTTAAGTCATTTTAGTTTACTGAACAGCTCATTTTTATGAAGCAGCTAAAAATTATTTAGAGCAGTCAACTTGTTGGTCAATGTCTTTTCAAAATCAGTCATGTCAACCCAACTATGCAAATAATCAATGATATATAAAAACCTCATATGATTGCTGCAACAAAAGTAAAACTGTTTAACTGTGAGAGTGTTTCTATAAATCATGTATATGTTCAGATATATAGTGATTGGAAATAGGGTTCAAGTTTAGCATTCATTGCGAAATCATACTAAATTTGCATCATTGATTCAGATAATTATCAACGATTATTAAGTTAGTTTCTGGTATTAGCTAACAGTTTCAGAAAAAAATACAACTGTTAAAAGCTTTTAAAAAGATGATGGTACAATGTTAAAAAGATGGCATAACCAACCAACTTATTCAGTTCATAATCTTTGACTAAACTTTTTTAAGTATTAAATATTATATATAATATATATATATTATATCACAGACTGTGATATTAGCATTGTGACATGCAGTATCATCATGATATTTTAATCTTTAATCTCCATCTGTTATAAAAAAAAATAGAAAGTGCAAGAAATGAAAATTTAAATTACCCAATATCAAAGTGAGAAGAGAAGGTCTTAGCATTGCGATGCTTGTGTTGTTTCAAAATGTGCATGAATAAAGAGGTTACTTCCTGATTGATGAGAAGAGCGGATGATTCTTTGGTAAGAACTAAAAATGTTAACTATGTGTATGTTAGGTACTGCTCTTTGCATGAGTCTATCGTGCTCCTAAACAAGACAACCCACAAAAAAAAAAAAAAAAAAACTGTTTTTAACTTCTTTGCAAATGTATTAAATAAATAAATAAAATGATTTGATTGCACAAGTATTCATACCCTTATCTGGGAGTGTTGAAATTTAGCTCAGGAGCATTTATATTGCTTGTAGGTGATACTACACTGATGTTTATATTTTTTTGGAAAGGCACACACTGCCTGTAGAGCTCAAAAACAGGATTGTCCATTACCCTAATTTTAAACCTCCTTATTTTAACCTTTCTGTAAAAGTGTAGCAAAAGTTGTGCAGCTCAATCTAGCAGGGCTCCCATCTTCCCAGCCACTCCAACGCTACAGCACAATTACACCATAAAGCTAGAATCATCAACAATAATTCCAACGAGATCAGCCAGAAAACCTAAATAAAGCACCTAAACACTAATAAAAGTCAGATTTTCATGTTGTCATCAATAATAATAATAATAATAATAATAATAATAATAATAATAATTCAGCAAGACCAAGCAAATATGCTCTGTCTGA
The DNA here is from genome assembly GCF_049309525.1 of Garra rufa. Lineage (NCBI taxonomy): Eukaryota > Metazoa > Chordata > Actinopteri > Cypriniformes > Cyprinidae > Garra > Garra rufa. The sequence goes on along the minus strand of NC_133361.1, from coordinate 38,927,213 downwards.
CATACATTAACAAAAGCTCTCTCTTCATTTCACGTATTACTAAATGTGATAAAGAAACACTGAAGTGCCCAGAATGAATGCACTGTATTAGTATAATATATTCATCACAATAGCTTTGCAGAATTGTAATCATCTGGTGTCTTTCTGCTCGTTACACTGTCAACTGAACTTCTTTCTTGATTCAAAACAAGGTTGTCATTTCATCTGTTTTGAGCCCTAATAATAATGTGTAAAGGAGGTTAGGATTTAGGGAATGTCTGGCTTGAGTCCAGCAGGGGTGTCTACAAGAACACAGAGTCCAGTAATACAATTCCATATGACCACTTTATTTATCCATTGAAGCTAGCAGAGCAGAGGAACAGGGCTATATGCGTGTGGTTTCTACAAGAACAGAAGTACAAACAGTTAAATCAAATAAACCATACTAAGGTTACAGTGTCAAAGACACACTATATAAACAAAGAAACCAAAGGAATTTAACCTACATTGCTCATGTATGCACACCCGCACATGCACACCAGGACTAAACAAGTGAAGTTGAAGCATATTAGAAGAGTAAACAAAAGAATTTTATACAATGACAAATAAACTTCAATACAATGACAAAAAAGAAAGAATCTTTGATACAAATGGTTTTAGGATTTACTCACTATAAATCACAACAGCTTTCATAAATGTTATTAGATTTTACTAGCACACTTTTCTTTGCAATATGTACATTAACAGTCCTCTTAAGGGTGTTAATCTGTGTCCACATTAATATAGTTCTGTTTAGACTGATCAGAGTCCACAACAATATAGTCTGGTTCAGAATCATCATAACCCATGTTCCATTTCAGGGAACTCAAGTTGCGTCAGAAACTCTTTGTGAACGCTTCTGCATGGCCGTGTCCTAAAGCATGTGTAAAATCAGTCCAATATAATGGTGAGATCTCACGGGCAGGATGACATAGAGACCAGGGGGGTGTTCCATAAAACAAATTTACCAAATAAGCCAGGCTTATTTTAGTTAGTCTGACTTATTGTCACTTGGTTTGTCTTAAAATAAGTCAGACTAACTGAAATAAGCCTGACTTATTTGGTAAACTTGTTTTATGGAGCACCCCCCAGGAAGCTTAAAAGCGTATCCAAAACAAGCAGCATTAACGTCAATGTCTTCAGAAAGCGCTCTGTGTGTGTATCTTGAATGCTTATCTCTATTCCCACTGGCATTTCTTCTTGATCGAAGAATTCCTTTACACAATATAGAATCGTGTTCGGAGGTTTGTCCCTGTCGGTCATCCGCTTCAAGGCACCGAGCTGATTGCTCAAGGGACAGCTCACACCTCATCATACGGTGCATGTCTCTCCTCAGTGCCCTCAGGCCAGCCTGTTAACCCTGCCACCTTTGGTGCTTCAGGAAGCATAGGTCTCCAGCGAGCACTGTTCTCAGCTGCCGCCCTGCAACGGTACAGCATGAGAAGTCTCGTTCCTTCATGTGAGGTCGCTAGAGTGGAAAAAGGGGTTGCTTTCTGCAGGTCATCCTCTTCAGGACACCAAATTAAATTTTCTAGCTATAGTAAATGCCAGTCCCAAGGGACTACTTAGCTGTCTAGCTGACACCGCTGCCTGGTAATGGTAATACATGATAATGCTCATCTCCTCGAGTGAGGGCGCTAAAGCAGTCAGGTGGATCATTTCCTGCTGGTTGTCCACTTCAGACGATCTGACTACTCCAAATACACCAGAGGCCAGTCTGGAGAGACTGGTTCCCTTAGTACATCTCTTGGCAGCGTGGAAACTTCTGCCAAATGTGTCTTAATAGGTCCTGCAGTTGGTTTATACCAAGCAGGCTGTGGTAGTGGAACAGGAAATAGTCACTCTCGTGAGCAAGGAGACCACAAGAGGGTGTCTGGGTTCTACATCCAGTACGTCATTGTTCCATGGTAGAATGGGGGATTAAGTTAGATTCAAGGTCTGGACAGACTGAATCATTCTGTCAAAACAATCACATTCAAGATGCTGACGTTGACACAGATCGTGACTCAAATCAGATTTAGATCTTCCACAACACAGAAAGTTCCTGAGGTTTGTTTTTGGGGGTGGAGCTTACCAATATTGGTTTTTCCCTTTCTTCCTTGCACTCTCACCCCGCACTTCAGTGATGGACACTTCCCTCACGGGCAGGGGAACGGTGGCTGCTCTGCCGAGGATCTGTGAGAATCCTACCATCTCACGTGGCACATCTGCTGCCTGGTGATGCTGGCCGTGTTATGTGCACTAAAACACTTTTTCTCAGACCTGAGAGGTCATCATGTGCTTGTTAGCAGTCTCTTACATCAGCCATTAGGGTGGTTTGCATTTGTGCACCCTTTACAGGCTGGCACGCCAGATCCTCCTGTGGGCTCAGGGAAAACTTCAGGGAGCAGACATCTTGTCGAGACAGGGGCTAAGGCCCAGGGAATGGAGGCTCCACCCAGATGTGTACAACTTGAGACTTCACACTATGCACTCTGATTCCCTCTCTCACATCCAGCTTCTCTTACACTGGACACCATGGTACAGACATGGCCGAGGCTGCGTCTGTACACCCTTTCCCTTATTGCTCTGCTCCCGGGAGCTCTAGAGACAGTACGTCAGTACGGGGTCCGTCTTCTGCTAGTAACCCATTCTGGCCTCCCTTGGAGATTCTGATGAAGAGGGTACGTATATAACAATGGTTCCCAGATGCTGCATTTCCCTGCCATACTTCCTGCATCCCTGTGAGTGATTTGCTTTGGCGTATCAGAAGCTAACGCTGCTTATTTTAAACACACATTTGAGCTTCCTGGTCTCTACATCACCCTGCCCGTAATGTCTCGCCATTCTATTGGACTGATTTCACACATGCTTCAGGACACAGTCATGCAGAAGTGTTCCCAAAGTGCTTCTGACGCAGCATCTGGTTCCCCTTAGGGGGACATACGTAACTTAGAGACATTTGCATCAAGTTCCACATTTTCATAATCATCATCATCTTCACTTTTGCTTCTATGTGATGCAGCTTGACCTAGTGATATTGAGATGAAGGACAATTAAAAGAAATTGTTAAAAAAAAGACAGTGACTTTGACTTTGACAGTGACATCATCTGACTTTTTTATAGAAAACTATTACCTTTTGTAGAAGAGCACTTTGAATGAGTTTCCTTACTCCTTTGCTTTTGTCCTCTATTCAGCAGGAGGACGACAATGAGGACAGACAATAAGAGCAGCACAGCTGATACTGCAGCAGCAATGATATGACGCAGGGAGGCTGAGAGAGACACACATGTTTGAGTTTCATTACCAGCAGTCCAGCTTGTTTTAGACTCTTACACATCAGTACCTGTGATAGTGATGAGCAGCAGTTCAGAGGCAGATGAACGGAAGGAGCGCGAGGAGACACTGACTTCATAAACACAACTGTAGTTTCCCTCATGTGAATAATCTGCCTCAAGAAAGAAGAAGGAGGCAGAGTGATGGACATTTGACTCACTGCTGGCGATGTTTGACCCTCTGAACAGGTGAAAAGAGCCTCCAGGATACTGAGATTCAGTGGAACAGATGATAGTGAAACTGTGGCCCCTGGTGATCACTGGCCCCTGAGACCCCTCAACAAACCATCCATCAGGAGTACTGTGGGAAATGGTGGGCTGCTCCAAGTTCACTAGAAAAAATATATAAAAATAAAAAATATTACATTTATATTGTTACAGAGGCCCTTTTCTTATTATGCATTCTTCTGCGCCCTTGTGTTCCCGCTTTATGTCATCATTTACCATCAAAGTTCAATTGAAATACTTGTCACAAGGATACGTTGTGTGTTCTCACATCCTTATGAGTTCATTCTTTTGAAGTAGCCTGGCATGACCGGTCTCTACGAGAACACAAGTCAGTTCTTTGCGCTCTTGGAACTGAGAAACAGCCAGAGACTTAAGCAATAAAGCTACTTAAAGAACTGCATCCACAGCAATTTTACAAATGAGCTCAAATTACAAAAAAAAGGCATCAGAGTTCACTTATTCGCTACTAATGTATGTAATCTATACTGTAGGCAATGAGACAAGACAAACACACTCACCTATAGTGATGATAACAGTGTTACTCAAAGGTGACTCAATGTTGTTTTGGTAGGAGTAACGACAGCTGTAGCTGCCCTGATGTGAGACGTTTACATTAACAAGGTTGAAATTCTCACTAAATACATGTTTCTGGGAGGATATTCCGTTTCTGAAGAGCTGGAATTCAGTATTTATATTGCATCTTGTTTTAAATGTTGTGCATCTCATCTGGATATTTTCTCCAGTTGAAACAGCTGCATGTGTGGAGGTCAGGGTCGGCACCTGCAGCTCACCTGCAAAATAAATATGTATTTTTTAAAAATAATTTATTAAGACATAATGAGTAAGCATGAAATTCATAAAGCCTATGAAACTGAATGTAATTTCTTTTGCTCTTTTCCACCAAAAAAAAAAAAAGAAAAGAAAGAAAATGTAAGAGGATGCTTAATATTTGACTTACCTGAACAAACAACACCAGCATCCTGACTGTGGCTACAGGAATGACTTCCTAGTCCACGGTGTAAACATTGTCTAATAAGGGTTCCTTCACTTCCTAAGCATCCCACGTCATCCAGCCAGATTGATCCACTGCCTTGACCAAAGGTGGCACTATGAGGTGCACTGATGGCTGATCCACACTGTAACTGTCTGCACACCACAGCAGCATCATTCATGTCCCAATTATCATCACACACAGTTCCCCACTGGCCATTATAACGGATCTCCACTCTTCCACAGCATGAGTCAGAACCATTGGCCAACCTAATGTCTGACAGATGGCATTAAAAATGACAGTACAATGTGATTAAAATAGGGAGGGGGTGTCCACCATGCATAGAAATTAAAAATTAAAAAACTTAACTGGATGAACTTAAAAGGTGAAAACATAATACCTTAACATAAAAACATAATACCAATTTTGATAGGGAAAACACGTAGTTTTACCTAAGCAGACAACACCTGCATCTTTATGATGACCACAGTTATGTGTGCCAATAGGACGGTGTGAGCACTGTGTGAGCGATGATTCACTTCCTGAACATCTCACATCATCCAACCAGATCGGACCACTTCCCTGGCCAAAATAAGCAGCGGTTTGTGCACTACCAGCTTTTCCACATCCCAACTTTTTGCACACCACATCAGCATCATTCATGTCCCAGTCGTCATCACACACTGTCCCCCATTGGCCATCATAAAACATCTCAACTCTTCCAGAGCACGAGTTTGAACCATTGGCCAACCTTATGTCTGGCAGTTGGCCTTAAATATAAAGTACAATGTGATTAAAAATGTGTTACTTTTGACATGCTGTAAGTCATTTTTGTTTTTGACATTGTTGGAGTATCAAAGTGAAAACAACAAAAGCATAATGACATGATCTGAGGAAAACATGTGTACTTTTACCTAAGCAGACAACACCTGCATCTTCATGATGACCACAGTTATGTTCTCCAAAAGGACGATGTGAGCACTGTGTGAGCGATAATTCGTTTCCTGAACATTCCACATCATCCAACCAGATCGGACCACTTCCAGGGCCAAAATAAGCATTGGTTTGTGCACTACCAGCTTTTCCACATCCCAACTTTTTGCACACCACAGCAGCATCATTAATGTCCCAGTTATTATCACACAGTGTCCCCCATTGGCCATCATAAAGGATCTCAACTCGTCCAGAGCAGTCATTATTTCCACTCACCAGTCTGATACTGTAGCCTCCTAAAAAACAAAATAACTCAGTATTTATTAATAATAACTGCATCAGCAACTAACATTCAATGGGATTCATAGATTAAGTAATAAATAAATTGTTATTAGTTTAATGTGTCATAATGTATTAATTCCCTAATAACATGCACATGACTAATTCTAAATCTATACTGACATATTAATTAATAATTAGTTCTGTGCCTCAACAAGTAAAGTCATAACATAATTATACATTTGCAGATTAGATAATGATTAATTAAAGCAGATTAAAGCAGATAGATGATTTGGTAATCATTAATAGATGGTTTAGTTCTTCATGAATTATACATTAACATTATACAAAATGACAGCTATTGAAATGTTCCACTCTGTAATGTAGCCTAATAGTGTGGATAAGCACCTCTGCAGAAGAAGATCGATGCCTGCTTTGTCACCACTGCCTGTTTAGCCCCACCCACTGTTTCGCGCATATGTAGTGTTTAGGAGAGATACTATAAAGATGGCTCTGAAGACGCTGTGAAGTTCCAAGTTGTGGAAAAACCAACATAAGCTCATTGGAAGTACGTGCTCATATACATTACTTCAAAACTGAAAAAAACAAAAAAACGTACCCATATGTAGGAATCACTGCAGTTTCCAGTTTAAATGAAGACTAAATCCAGTAAAACTATAACTTATATTCTTTTTCACACCAAAGTATGATTTACACAAAGAGTTTTGATTAATAGGGCAAATTTTTTACACAGTTACTTACAGAATATTATATTATGGCTTTATAACAATTTTAACATTCTGCGCATTTGAAAACTGATACTTTTAAACATTTAGTTTAAAGGGATAGTTCACCCAAAAATTAAAATTTGATGTTTATCTGCTTACCCCCAGGGCATCCAAGATGTAGGTGACTTTGTTTCCTCAGCAGAACACAAACGTGTTTGTCTGTCAGCCAAATAATGGCAGTGGATGGGCACCAGACCTTTAAAAGTAAACAAAAACATGCACAGACAAATCCAAATTATACCCTGCGGCTCGTGACGATACATTGATGTCCTAAGACACGAAACGATCGTTTTTTGTGAAAAACTGAACAGTATTTATATAATTTTTTACCTTTGATACACAGCCACATCCATCTGTCCTGAGCATGAGCTTTTCATCCGGCTCGTGACATGTGAACACGTTCTGGTGTAGAATACGCAAACGCCGTAAGGGGAAATTGCTGAAAAGTCCCGGATGAGTTTGCACAATCAAACGTAATCTTTTAGCTTTAAATCGGTTTGAACAATCAGGATACGCCCCATTAATTACAATTTTTAATAGCCGCTATACCCACAATCTCTGTGAACTGTGTAAACAATGAGTGTTTTATACATGCAACAGATCCCTTCCGGCGTTTACGTATACTACGTCAGAGCGCGTTCACATGTAACGTGCCGGATGCTGAGCTCGTGCTCAGGAGAGATGGACGTGGCTGTGTATCAAAGGTAAAAACTGATATAAATACTGTTCAGTTTCTCACAAAAAACGATCGTTTCATGTCTTAGGATATCAATGTATCGTCACGAGCCGCAGGGTGTAATTTGGATTTGTCTCTGCATGTTTTTGTTTACTTTTAAAGGTTTGGTGCCCATCCACTCCCATTATTTGGCTGACAGACTGCACCGTTTTTTGTTAAAAATCTTTGATTGTGTTCTGCTGAGGAAACAAAGTCACCTATATCTTGGATGCCCTGGGGGTAAGCAGATAAACAACAAATTTTCATTTTTGGGTGAACTATCCCTTTAAGTTTAGTAGGTTTGTGCACTTGATGAAGAGCTACAGTACGATCCCCATGAATATATGGTTCAACAAAACAGCTCAAATTCGCGCAAGTATAAAATAGCACAGCTGCAACAACAAATGAGTTTTATATCACTTTTGTTTTTGTTAACACTCTCGGTTAGGTTTAGGGTTGGGTTTGGTGTAGGGGATATTTCCAACACGATAGAGCATAAATCTTGAGCAACACTCCCTGGATATTTACATTCTGAACAGCAGCAACAGACATTTTTTCTGAACGCAGAAGTCACATCTGACTCTTAAACTGAAGAATGCTTTGCATTTCCATCTGTTTCTAGTCAAACTAGTGTATATTCCGAGTTGATACTCTAATGTTAAACCTATTAAAATGTTTTTAAAAAGCACATGGCTCCATAGTGCCATTACTGGCAATATCTCAATGACCGTCATTTGTCAGTGCTGCACCCCTTCAAGTTTAATGAGTGTGTAAATGACACGAAGCTGCCGACTTTAGCTACATTAGAAACAGGCGGGTGCTATTTTAATAGGTTCCTATAACAAAAACATGCTACGATCACGTATTGAACGTGTTTTTCCAACCTTCTACCCGTGAAACTAGAACAGCAGTTAAACCCATGACTTCCAGTGAACTGATACCCAGCAAACATAGAACGTTCCCCTAACATTCCCATATGGTTCCCATTTGGGGTTTTCTGGGAACCAAATGAGAACGTTCTAGGAACGTTCCCTGTAGGTTCTCTTTTTAATAACCTATAAAGAACGTTCCCAGAACATTCCCTGCAGGTTATTTTTTGGTTTAATTTTATGACCTAAAAAGATCCTTTCCAGAACATTCCCTGAAGGTTATTTTTAGGTTTTGTTTCTATAATACGGTGCCCGCCAGGGGACACCTTCGGTTCACTTATGTTTGTCGTGGCCACGACATATAAACTCGTGGGAAAGTGATATTATGTTGTGGCCACGAGATATTAATTCGTGGGAACGTCATATTAACTCGTGGGAACGTCATATTATGTCGTGGGAACGTCATATTATGTCGTGGCCACGAGATCATTTTGTCGAGGGAACGTCATCCTTATGTCGTGGCCACGAGATGTGAAGTCGTGGGAACGTCATATTAACTCGTGGGAACATCATGTTATATCGTGGCCACGAGATCATTTTGTCGAGGGAACGACATCCATTTCTCGTGGCCACGACTTTTTTTGCTGAGGAAAGGACATCCGGTTCTCGTGGCCAGGACTATGAGCTCTAATCGAAGGAACAGATCATCTCCACACAGCTGTATTGTACGGTGCTAAGCCATGGATCAGCACGATCTTTTGAATTTTTTAAGGGATCGTAACATTGAAGAGGAAAACATTGTCAAAATCGAACGAGAGAAGGTAAATAGTTATATATATATATATATATATATTTTTTATGAATGCTCATCAGACACTGTAACTTCTGTTTTTGTCAATTAGCCACTCATTATAGGCTATGGGCCACAATTTTGTTTTTGTGAAATTAAGTTTTATATGATATGATCAAGTTCTGTGTGCTAAAATGTAAAATTGATTTCCAAGTTATTTTTTAAGGGGCATTCGTTCTGAATTGTAAGTGTTAAAATGATTTCTACATCTATGTCTATAATACGTTTATATTCATGGTTATATTAGTTCTATATGTGGTCTGAAATAAACGTGTTTATGCTAACCTGGAGTGAATTAGACGGAACAAACAAAACCGAATTTTCGACGTTGATTTTTGGGCTAAATTTGGACTTAATCCGATGGACCCAACAACGATTATTATTAGAATTTTTTTATATATATAATTATATTACAATTTTTAATCGTAATAATACAATTTGATAAGACTTTGGGTCTGTTATCAGTCAAATTAAATCAGTATCAATAAAATCCATCTTTCCACTGCAAAGGAAACGGAAACGGCTAAAGTGCTATTTAGGTGCATTTACCGACAATTTAAGATGAAATCTATGATACATTGCATAATAAAAATCACGCGTTACAGACTGTTTTAAATGTTTTCAATAGGAAAATATGATATGCAATGATACATTTAAAATGAAAATGAACTGCCAGTAGGTGATGCCAACTGACTGTCTTCATTAATGATCAAGCGCTTTTCTTTGTGAATATGCCTGATTCGTTAAAAACACTAAATCATTCAGTAAAAAGCTCGGCGATGCAAAACCTTTCTGTTGTGATCTTTGGATGGCGGATGTAAATAATTTGTAAATCTGTTCAGTCATGCTGATCTCACGTGTATGTTTTTAATGATTCCCGATGGTTAACAGTACATTACATTACATACATAGCCTACTCTATAGAATTGAAACGCACTTCAAACTAAAAAGATGTTCAGAAGAAGTGTCAAGTTGCTTTTGTGAAAATTATTATTATTACAGTATTATTACTAATTTCATTAAACCAGTTAAGAAAGAAAGAAAAGTATATAGGGTCTGTATCTACTTTAGTACCATAAAGGTTTTGCTCATTAATTTCTTTTCTTATGATTTTGAGGTAAAATACAGCTTTTTAAAAATTCTTCTCTGTATGAAAAACAAAAATAAGAAAACTACCATTACAAAGGCAAATATTAATTTAATAAGTATTACATTATTACCAAGTCTGCATAACCATAAAAAAAGTAATTTAGTGTACAACGTTGAAGCCCCCTACAGTTTTTCATGTAATATCAGATTTTAAAATTGTATCACAAAATAGTTGTTTTTAATTCTATTTCATACTTTGTACACTGAATGTTTAATTAGAAATCCCAAAGTTTAAATGCAGAAATAAACTTGTATTATTTCTTTCAACAGATTGATGCTTCTGTAATACCCTTGATGCCAGAGACAGAGCTAGCCAAGTATATTCCTTGTTATGGAGACAGAGTGGCAACTGTGGCCTTTTGTCGAAGAAATCAGAGTTCCATCGAAAATACAAGCAGCAAAAGTAACTTGTTTGAGAGATTAAGGAAACGAGTATGTACCCCAAGTGGCAAAGAAGAACATAGACAACAGATTTCCAAAAAATATGCTGGAAACACAAATGCCAAGAAGAGATCTAAGCGTGTGGAACTGGGCTGGATGAACTTCAATGCAAGAGACAATGACTTCAAACAAGTTCGGTCTGCAAAAGGTGGTGGAACCAGACATGTCTCCATATATGTGAATTCAACCATGAAAGATGTGCAGCAAATAGCAGAGAATCTCTTTTTTCCCAATGGTAAAGCCAAACATCTCGATCTGAAAAGTTTGGACTGTGAGATTCGAGATTTCTCCCACAGAATGATTGAATCGGAATGTACCGTTGGAGATTTGTATGAAGCAAGTAAGGTTAAAATTCTCAGACTTTATCTGTTCACCAAGTGCATCAATACACAGAAGACTACAGAAAACTCTGTCACAAATCCTGAAGCAGATGTCATGTTGAATGAAAATGCCCAAGATGACAGCCAAGCATCTAGCAGCACTAGCATCAACAAATCTCAAACAATTGACCTCACATTTTCAGAAGACTCTGAAGAGACCAGTTTCATGTTACATGATCCACTTTATATTATGGCCCAGGAAATATCAGTCATGCACAATGATAATCAAATGGAAGTAGAGAACACAGAGAACCATTTCCAAGAACAATTGATAACACTGAGTCAGGAAAGTGATTTAACTGCAGAAAATGTGAACACATTGCAAGTATGGAGCCCAGAGGCATTCAACACCAATTCCACTTCACAAAATGTAGAAGAACAACTGATCACACCTGATGTGGAAGAGACACCATTTGAGGAATCAGTTGATAATGAGGTCACAATTGGAGGGGGTTCACGTGAGTTTGGAAGCTTGGATGATACAGTTCCAATTGAGGATGTTCCGAAGTCGATAATTTTGGTGCGAAGAGGACAAGTTCTGTGTGATCTGATGCAAGCTTTCAATGACCCAGCAATAATGGACAAAGAGATCAGTGTTCGAATGAAACTACCTAATGGGCAGATTGAACAAGGCATTGGATCAGGTGTTTTCCGTGACTGCTTGACAGAATTCTGGGATGAATTCTATTCCAGATGTGCTTTGGGTGCAGATGTCAAGGTCCCATTCCTTAGACATGAATTCCAGAGTGATGAATGGCAAGCTATTGCAAGAGTATTGGTCAAAGGATGGGAAGCAGTCAAGTACTTTCCTGTTCGTCTTTCCCTGCCATTTCTTGAAGAAGCTTTATACGGTACCACATATAGCAGTGTCCTAGGTTCATTTAAGCACTATATAGCAAAACATGAGCGAGATGTCATTGAAGAGGCAATGGCAAACTTCAACTCAGCTGATCATGAGTCACTTCTTGATGTTCTTGATTCCAATGATTGTCACCAGAGGCCTACTGAAGAAAATCTACCTCAACTTTTGGAACAGTTAGGCCACAAAGCTCTCATCCAAACCCCTATGTTTGTGATTGAATCCTGGAGACCTGTTCTTAAGGAAATTGCTAGTACTTTGCCACCACAAAAGCTAGCAAACATAATACAAGAGCAAAAACCAACACCTAAGCGTGTGAAGGACATCCTTGTTTTCCCTGAAGTCATGACAGCCCAGCAGAGCTGCGTATCAAGATTCCTGAAAAAGTACATTATGGAATTGGATGACAACACCTTAAAAAACTTCTTACGATTCTGCACAGGGGCAGATTTGCTCTTTGGGAACCAAATCACGGTGAATTTCATTGAAACAAGTGACTTCGAGTGTCGCCCACAAGCTCACACATGTGCTTGCTATCTGATGTTACCTTTAAACTACCAGAACTACCCAGACCTCCGCAGTGACTTCAATGCTGTTCTTAACAGTTCAGTTTGGGTGATGGATGTTATATAATTTTTGTACTGGTGAGTACTGAAATAAATAATAGTACATTTTATCAGATTTCCACCCTGGAATGCAAAGTTGATGAGTTTATAAATACATCATAGTTACATCATGATTTTCATGAAGCATTGTTTCTATTTGTTCAGTATCAACTAATATAAATAAAAATGTACATATTTATTTGTATATTTATATATGTAAAGTATTTACATTGCCCTCCAAAAGTTTGGAAACACCCTAGAAAAGTGGGGTTTTGGACAATATTGGCATGAATCCTTTTTAAATTGTGATAATCTTACACTGATAAGGGACAACACAAACTGCGAAAACATATTTTATGACATAAACAGTTTATACATAGAAAATACTTAAATTTTTGATTCATCAAAATATCCATCATTAGCAACTATTACATTACATTAGCTATTACATCTCTGCATAATCTAGGCATCTGAGCTGTCAGTTTATTCAAACATTGACTTGATATATTACTCCAAGCCTCCTGAATGATTGCCCAAAGATGATTCACACTATGCTGATATACTGTAGTCCAAAACCACAACTTTTTGGAGGGCAGTGTATATATGTAAATTTATGTTTCTTTGTTAATTGTATGTAATGTTTTTATAGTTGTCTTGTTTATTGCTTTTTCAGGTTGTCATGCAGTAGCTGGAATAGGATTCGGCCTTTCAGACACCACTTTCATCTATAGTGCCTCAACCGATGGATGTTCACAAACCATGGTGTAATTTAGACTGAAAATGGATAATTGTTTCCATTGTTGGAACAGGTTTGAACATCTTACTATGTTTAGGGTGATTAAATGCTCTTCTCATTATATGTGTAGATATATAAGTTTAAGTTTTTCAGTGATTACTTAAACGTGTTAAGTTAACCACACAAAAGATGTGTGACATTTGAAAAAATTGATTTGTTCATTAACTATCATTTACTTTTAGGATTGGTAGACAACACATTATTACATTTAAAACAAATAGGTGTGCTATTGCCTCTACTAAAATACCCTGTGAAAAAAACAAGCATTTCAGGACCAAATGATATTGCTCTTAGTTAACTGCTGGAGTTGCAAAAAAGTATTTTGTAGTGCTAAGCCATACAGAAAAAATACAGTTTAATCAGGGCATTTATTTAAGCAGAACGTAATATAAACAGAGTACCTTTAAGATAGTTTTTACAAATTCCCTAAGTTATTGTGAGATTTCATTATAGAAAGTTTTTTTTTTTTTTTCAGAGAGCTTTGCTTTAAGTTTGATTACTGCTATTGATTACTGCTAAACTTGCCTTTGTACAATGAAACAAAAATATCTCATGATCAGTAGAAAGACATGCTAACTGTTGCTAAGAAATGTTTAAAGTAGTTATGTATGCTTATGTTATGTTATGTTTTTATTTCAGAACAACTAGAAAGAGATGTTCATTATGTTAAGAAATGTTTCAAATGTTTATGAATGCATTCAAAGTTTGGTAAAACTATGTTTTTATCTCACAAGAACTACAAAGTGATGTTCATTATGTTAAGAAATGTTTCAAACGTTTATGTATGCACTCAAAGTTTGGTAAAACTATGTTTTTATCTCACAAGAACTACAAAGTGATGTTCATTATGTTAAGAAATGTTTCAAACGTTTATGTATGCACTCAAAGTTTGGTAAAACTATGTTTTTATCTCACAACAACTACAAAGTGATGTTCATTTTGTTAAGAAATGTTTTAAAATGTTTATGTATGCATTCAAAAATTATAACATTTTCAAATGTTCACTTAAATACAAAGCATACAGACATTCTTTAATTGACTCCTTTATTTGATTCAGTCACACTCAACTTCAAAGAAAATGAATGAGAACATGTAGAATAACATGTATGTAGAAATATGTAAGACTATTTGGAGTAATAAGAATGAAAAAAATTAAATGAAAATTCTGTCATCAGTTTGCTTACCCTCCACTTGTTCTAAACCTGAGATTCTTTCTTCTGTCCCTATTGACGTGTATAGTTTTTTTTTTTTTTTTTTTTTTTTTCTTACCAACATTTTTCAAAATATTTTTGTTTTCTTTGTGTTGAACAGAAGAAAAAAATTCATGTTTCAAACAAGTGGAGGGTAAGTAAATGATGACTGATTTGGAAAAAAAAAACTTTGATATTCAATACCTCATGCCTACCGCTGAACAAATTCAAAACTGTTTTCATTTATAATTTATAATTACATGAGTGATTACAGTTTGCATAAGCAATTACATTTATTTTGTGATAAAGCCACTGAGTAAAATGTAAGATAAAGGATCATTTTAAAACTGCTAGACAAATTGCACATTACAATACCGTGACTGTCCTATCAATTTAAGGCTGTTGTTCTGTTATTTGGGAACGGATTGCATCCCTGAGCTCAAGATATAGCTCTAATGCTTCAAGTCTGTCTTTGGTGAAGCTTAACTGCTGCTCCTCCATGAGGATTGTACACAGATCGAACACCTCCTCATCACAAGGCACTGCTGTCAGGAACATGCATGCCTTGTGGGCTGTTTGTAGATCTTCACTGTTCTGCTGTACAATGAAGTCTTCTGTACCCCACAATTGAGGTGCAATGAACATGAGATTTGGGATCCCGCAGGGAGCACTGCAGTTTGCTGAAGGTCGAATCCGGTGTGCATTCCACACAGTAGCAATCTCATTCAGTTCCTCCTGAAATAAAACAAAAACAGACAACATTTGTTTAAGTTAGACAAATAACAAAATAGTTTTTTTGATGTTTATGACCATATATTTGTATTTTTTGTGATAACTTATTGACAGTGATCGAATTGTAATGATTACAAATGATTTCAAAATTTGTCTAATTTTGTCTTTTAACATTTTCACTTAACAAAAAATAAGCTATATTAAAGGAAATTGTTTGAGCTGTTTTCCCACAATGTCAGAAGTTTTTTTTTTTTTTTTTGTATACCAGCACAAACAAATGCTCACTGGATTCAATCAAAAACAGGTTAATTCAGGAAAGAAACATAGTAGTGTTGCTCTGAAATACACAGCAGCTCTGCTCCAGCTTTGTTTACTATTTAATTAGCAAAACAAGAAAAAAGACAATGTGTTCAAAAGGTAACTCACTTTTTCTGTCTGTTTAGCTTCTGTATAAAATTAATTTAACAATTGCGATTATGAACACCTGTTGATTCTTGTGTGATATATAGCCTAAAATATACTAAGTGTTACTGGTCATAATTGCATTTTTAGTAACAATTCCATTAGAGAGCTCTATAATTTAATTCCTACTAGTAACAATGCCAATTACAGAGCTCTTTAATTAAATTCTTTCTAACAATACCAATTAAAGAGCTCTCTAATTAAATTATAACTAGTAACAATTCCAATTAGACAACTCTACAAATGAATTTTACTAGTCATATGTCTCCATTGACTTCCATTTATTTTTAATTACAGAGCTCTACAACATAATTTTTACTAGTAGGAATTTCAATTATAGAGCTCTACAACTGAATTCTTATTAGTAACAATTACAATTAGAGAGCTCTCTAAATCTATATTTACTTAATTACAAAAAGGAAAGAGCGCACAATCGATCATCGATATAACATATTCAGCACCTCCACCGTGGACAGCACCTGCTAAGGACGCACTTAAAGGGATAGTTCACCCAAAAATGAAAATTTGATGTATATCTGCTTACCCCCAATGCATCCAAGATGTAGGTGACTTTGTTTCCTCAGAAAAACACAAACGAAGATTTTTAATGAAAACCGGTGCAGTCTGCCAGCCTTATCATGAACGTGGATGGGCACCAAACCTTTAAAAGTAAACAAAAACATGCACAGACAAATCCAAATCACACCCTGCGGCTCGTGATGATACATTGATCGAAACGATCGGTTT
Source organism: Garra rufa (assembly GCF_049309525.1). Classification (NCBI taxonomy): domain Eukaryota; kingdom Metazoa; phylum Chordata; class Actinopteri; order Cypriniformes; family Cyprinidae; genus Garra; species Garra rufa. Next base: position 38,910,866 of record NC_133361.1, on the reverse strand, counting down.
TTGCGAGAAACTGAACAGTATTTATATCATTTTTTACCTTTGATACACAGCCACGTCCATCTGTCATGAGCATGAGTTTGGCGTCAGTCACGTCACATGTGCACGCGCTTCTGGCGTAGTTTACGCAAACAAACGAGTTTGTGCAAGCAAACGTAAATCGGTTTAAACAATCAGGATACGCGCAAGTAATTACCATTTTGAATAGCCGCTATACCCACAATCTCTGTGCGCTGTGTAAACAATGAGTGTCGTATTCATGCGACAGATTGCTTCCGGCGTTTGCGTATTCTACGACAGAGCGCGTGTACATGTGACGTGACTGATGCCAAACTGGTGCTCAGGAGAGATGGACGTGGCTGTGTATCAAAGGTAAAAAAGGATATAAATACTGTTCAGTTTCTCACAAAAACCGATTGTTCCTGTCTTAGGACATCAATGTATCATCACGAGCCGCAGGGTGTAATTTGGTTTTGTCTGTGCATGTTTTTGTTTACTTTTAAAGGTTTGGTGCCCATCCACATCCATGATAAGGCTGGCAGACTGCACCGGTTTTCATTAAAAATCTTCGTTTGTGTTTTTCTGAGGAAACAAAGTCACCTACATCTTGGATGCATTGGGGGTAAGCAGATAAACATCAAATTTTCATTTTTGGGTGAACTATCCCTTTAAGAAGGTTTACCTTAAGCAACATCCTAAGGTTTAGGATTAAGGTCCGTGTACTTTTTCGTTCATTCATTATTCAATTTCGGAATGAAAGATGAAATTTAAAAAAGGGTGCAGCTTGGTTTTTTGTTTAAAAGAAAAAAAGCAGAAATGGCTGTATTTTGTTTTCCAAATGTATTGCTGTCATCAAATAATAGTAATAGAAAATTGGACGCATTTCCGATCGTTTTTTAATTTTCTAATATTTATTTGTACATTTATTGTATTTCATTTGAATGATCCTATCTTTCCCCGGAAGTAAATTACACCGTCGTGCGGGTATCAATTTTTATTGTCTAGTATCACTAAAAATACTACTAAGATCCATTACTATCACACGAGCCAATGGCAATTAAATGCACGGATGCATAGTCAGATAATGAATGAAATACAACTGTTCAGGACAGAAGATGTATTTGACTCATGCTGCATATGCAATGACAATTATGCCTGCTGTAAATATAGATTTACAACTACGATTAGAGTTGTTTGCATAAAATGCACCGTGAACATTCACACGTTTGCCTAGCTGTGATAGGCTACAATTTATCTCCATTAATACTATTTTCTCAATTCCGCGCATATATTTTCACTTACCTTACATCAATTGCTCGATCAATATTATCATCACATATTTTACATTTGTAACTGTAGGTACCACAAACAATTTAACATAGCTAAGTTTGTGTATTTTTACAGGTAGTAAAATGCTGTGTGTGCTGCTTATAAACACCAGAGAGATAATGATTCATGAAAAAGATGGCCTTTACTCATCTCACCTGCACAAAATAAATGCAGTAATAGAAAGTACAGAAACGCACAAAATACACTGAAATACACTGAGAATTATATGCATTTAAAATTTTTGTTGAAGTCATCCCCCCCGATCTTCTGCATCCACTCAGTCCGTACGCATGCAGCGTCAACGGGGAATGAGACTAAACGGTACAAAAATGCACACAACGATGAAGTGCTGAGTCTCCTCTCTTGAATCCTAAAAACACTCAATGTGAAAAAATATCTCTGTGACGACAAAATCATGGATCAGATTCATTACATGTTGTTTAAAGGGCCAAAACGGGTCAGCCTCCGAGAAGTGACAAGTTCTCGTTATTGTTAAGTTATTGACAAGTGGTTAGGTTTAGGGCAGGGGTTGGGTTACGTGCTCATAAATGTGTCTGTTGTGACTGTTTGCATTGAACAATCACACCCCAATACATATGCAATAATGGCAATATTATTACCCAATAGATCATTTAATCATGACGATAAAATTCACAGTGCCTTTCGCGTCAGCTTATTGATGCCAAGGGTTTCTTATTTAAAGTAGTGGAGGACCCTGCACGTCCAAAAATGACGCTGAAGGGGTACCCTGTGCGTCAAAATGCGACGCCAAAGGGTCCTGGCCAAACGTCAATATGTGACGACTTGGGAGTGAGACTGTGTTGCGCGAGCGCACATTCAGCTCCTGGCCTGCAGGCCTGGTGCTATATGTATTTAAATCTCCTCTGATGCGCATTTTCCTGCATTAGCCAAAAAAATCATGACAGTCAACCACATCCAGTCATATGTGAATTAATGTAAATATTCGCTAAAAACACACAATAAAGACAGCATTGATGCAGTCAGGACTGTGGCACCGGCTTGCTTTGAAATGTATTTGGTTATTGCGCCTGATGCGTGTGCGCCCGCGTCTCCCGCACCTAAGTCATTTTAAACAGTACATAATAACGAAAACAATACCTTACAAATAAAAAGGAGCCGATTTTTATGATCAGAACTTCCTTAAACCAGTGAACCTGTAAACCTTTCAGTCCAAGTAAACGAATTCGTTCAAATAGAAAGTTTAAAACGATATTCATAAATGAAGCATATACCCACTTTTCTTCCGGCACCACTAACGTTACACCACTGATTATCTTGTTATTAATATGATTTGATTCATGGTTCATATTCATAATCGTACAGTATGTTGTTGCCAGTTTAAAGGGCGATGTTTCCAAGCACTTTCGGGCTAAAAAAAAGCTGTTTTCATTTGCATTACAATGCATGTTTATTTAATGGTCGCTGGTGCGGGGCGGGCTGGCTCGGGCCAAATAATTTCATAATTGCGGGACCCGCGGGTTGAAAAAAAAAAAAAAACCAACCCGCGCATGACGCATCACTATGGGCCAGTATACTTCAGGTGAAAACTTCCGGTGATCTGACAGCGAGAGCGAGAGACAACAGCGACCGAGTTCCATTACCACAGAGATATTTTTTCACATTGACTGTTTTTAGGATTCAAGAGAGGAGACTCAGCACTTCATCGTTGTGTGCATTTTTGTACCGTTTCGTCTCATTCCCCGTTGACGCTGCATGCATACGGGCTGAGTGGATGCAGAAGATCCGGGGGATGACTTCAACCCCACCAAATTTTTAAATGCATATAATTCTCAGTGTATTTCAGTGTATTTTGTGCGTTTCTGTACTTTCTATTACTGCATTTGTTTTGTGCAATTGAGATGAGTAAAGAAAGGCCATCTTTTTCATGAATCATTATCTCTCTGGTGTTTATAAGCAGCACACACAGTATTTTACTACCTGTAAAAATGCACAAACTTAGCTATATTAAATTGTTTGTGGTACCTACAGTTACAAATGTAAAATATGTGATGATAATATTGATCGAGCAATTGATGTAAGGTAAATGAAAATATATGCGCAGAATTGAGAAAATAGTATTAATGGAGATAAATTGTAGCCTATCACAGCTAGGCAAACGTGTGAATGTTCACGGTGCATTTTATGCAAACAACTCTAATCGTAGTTGTAAATCTATATTTACAGCAGGCATAATTGTCATTGCATATGCAGCATGAGTCAAATACGGTCCGTGTAACGGTTTGCAGTTCTTTGTTCAATTTGCACCAACAAAATTAAACAGATAAAAATTGGCTTCAAACTTTCATTTTTTCGTTTTTTTTTTTTTTTTTTCTCAAATACCTCACAAACAGATATTTGTCTCTCTGTTTAATTTTGTGTTCTACAAGTTTAGGTTGTAGCATCCAAATAAGATTATTTAACACGTAAAACATGAGTCTTATTCTGATTTTGCGCTCGCAGTTGGCCCGTACCATTACCGCCGGGGGAGGAGATTGGGCGGCTGGATTAGCCTATACAGCCAGAGCGCTGCCGCTTTATGTATTGGAATGAGGTTCATTGATTTGACCATGCGATAATTTAATGGACACTTCAGAACTAGTGGTGTAGTGCAGGGTATAAATAGGTATACGGCGTATACCCACTTTATCAGTCGCCTTTCCATATATCCACTTCTAAATCACTCTGATGCGCATGATTCAGTAGTGTCCTGCATTAGCCAAAAATCATGACAGTGCACCACATGAATAGCTAATTCATGATTGCGCCTAATGCGCCCGCTCCGTCCACTCCTCCAAAGATATCACTATCAGGATTAGTTTTAATAATATGCAACCAATTTATATAAACATGAAAAAATTATTTCAAAACTGCCCATGTTTATTGTAGTAAATTTAAACCGGAGACAGCTTTGACGCGCTTTTGCAGCGCTTGATGTGAAAGGGACCGTCTGACAATTCCTTCAACTGGGTTAAAACGTATTTTAATTAAAATGACTTTTAACATTGAAAAAGCACATTGTTAAACTGTAAAGCTTGTAAGAAAGAAGTACAAACAGCAAACAGTTTTTATGTTCCAATGGTTGTAGGATGTTCCTAGTGGCCAGAAGATTTTGCCAATAGCTCATTTACTGTGTGAACGGTACACAAATAATTTTTAGAAAACAAATGTAGTTTACCAAAGAGTTTTTTTTTTTTTTTCATGCTCCAAGGTAGTATATTCCTACTTACATGACTGACCTACTACAGGTGAGATTTTGTCAATATCTCTCTTATACTGTATGTACAGAAGACAATTTATGAAAAACTTACAGTAAATTACCAGTGGGTTTTTTATGTTCCAAATGTTTTAGTATGTTTATAGTGACTAGACAGACTTAGTATAGGTGGTATTTTGCCAATAGCTCCCTTACTGTATGTACAGCGTTCAAATATTATCAAAAAAACCGACTATACACTCCCAAAATATATTTTTCATGTTCTAGGTTGTAGTATGTTCCTAGTGGCAAGATTGCCAATATCTTCCTTCATATATACAGTTTTCTTTCATGTTGAAAAGGTTGTAATATTTTGCAGTTACAAGACTGACTTATGAAAGGTGAAATTTTGCTGAAACCTCCATTACTGTAGGTACAGTGAATAAAAATACATTTAGAAAAAAATAGTTGTAGTATGTATGTTCCAAGATACACGACTGACATACTGGTTAGATTTTGCCAATACCTCCCTTCATATGTGTGAAGTACACAATTACCTTTGTAACATGATAAAACCTTTTTGGTAAATTACAGTAATTATTTCTTGAAAATATTTGTATACTGTACTTACAGTAAGGGAGATATTGACAAAGTCTCACCTGTAGCCCAAGCCATTCTGGCTGCTAGTAACTTATTACAACCTTTGGAACATGTAAAAAAACTTTTGGTAAATTACTGTACTTAAAAAAAAATGTGTCTTCTGTATAAACAGTAAAGGAGACTTGGGCAAAATTTCACTATTAGTAAATAAGTCTTGTAACCAGGAATGTACTACAACATTTGGAACATTAAAAACCTTCTGGTGCATTACAGTATTTTTTAAAAATAAAAATGTGTATAGCCTACTTGCGCATACAGTGAAGGAGATATTGGCAAAATCTCAACTGTAGTAAGTCAGTCTGGAATTGGACACCTACAGCCTTTATGAACAGCCTTCAATGTATTTACAGTAGATTTTAGTGTACATATATGAAGGAAGGTATTGGCAAAATCGCACCTGTTGTAAATCATTATATTAAAAGCTTTATGGTTTAACAATGTGTTTTTTCAATGTTAAAAGTCATTTTAATTAAAATGCATTGGACGTTTTAATCCAGTCGGTGGATTTGTCAGATGGTCCCTTTCACCCTTACACATCAAGTGCTGCGATAGCGCATCAAAGCTTTCTCCAGTTTAAGTTTGCAATACAACAGTTTTAAAATATTTTTTCATGTCTATATAATTGTTAAAACTAATCGTGATAGTGATATCTTTGAACAGTGGCAAATGAAAGCAATACGGCGAATATCGAAACTAAAACTAACTTTACCACACTATTGTACAGACAATCTGTGGCTGTTAACGCAGTCACAGTTACTGGGTTCTGATTTAGACAATAAATTATACTATACACAAAGCAGCAGCGCTCTGGCTGTAGGCTAATCCAGACACCCTGTCTCCTCCCCCGGCGGTAATACGGACTATGGCTCTGGTACGGACCAACCGCGAGCGCAAAACACACAAAATGGAAAATCAGAATAATGAGTTATGTTTGTTAAAAAATCGTATACAGATGCCACAACCTAAAATTGTAGAACAGAAAATTAAACAGAGAGACAATTATCCGTTTTTGAAGTATATGTAAAAAACGAAAAAATGAAAGTTTGAAGCCAATATTTATCTGTTTAATTTTGATGGTGCAAATTGAACAAAGAACTGCAAACCGTTACACGGACCGGGTCGTACATGGACCGATTAAGCTGAATGTTTTTCCTTTCTTGGAAAAAAAATAAAAACGAAAAAGGAGCGTTTTCTCAATTTTCTTCTTTCAATATATGTGACCCTGGACCACAAAACCAGTCTTAAGTCGCTGGAGTATATTTGTAGCAATAGCCAAAAATACATAGTATGGGTCAAAATTATTGATTTTTCTTTTATGCCAAAAATCATTAGGAAATTAAGTAAAGATCATGTTCCATGAAGATTTTTTGTAAAATTCCTACTGCAAACATATCAAAATGTAATTTTTGATTAGTAATATGCATTGTTAAGAGCTCAATTTGGACAACTTTAAAGGTGATTTTCTCAGTATTTTGATTTTTTTGCACCCTCAGATTTCAGATTTTCAAATAGATGTATCTCAGTCAAATATTGTCCTATCCTAACAAACCATACATCAATAGAAAGCTTTTTTATTGAGCTTTCATATGATGTATACATCTCAGTTTTGTAAAATTTAACCTTATGACTGGTTTTGTGGTCCAAGGTCACATATATATTAAAAACGAGTGAATGCTTAATTCTCGATTTTGGTTTTCTAATTTCAAAAGAAAAATCCATTGGCCCCAAGTACATGGACACTTGAAGAAAAAAAAAAAAAATCCGGATAACGGATTATTTTTTATAGGGTTATTTATTATCTAGCTGTTTATCAGCATTTTACTTAAGCATCTTGTGCACATTAATAATAACTGAAGATGGCAAAATGAAACTTTCCTGTGGCTATGATATATGGTACAGTAAAAATTAAATTCTCCACCCTCGGTAACCGATTTCCATTACAGTATTTGCACTTACACTTGTCCTAAACTGAGCATAATGTCTAAAAGAAATGTTATGACTACTGTGTATTTACGCTTGACTGAACATTCTGTTCTTCTTTGCGCTGTCTGGGTACCGCAGATAATCAGATGTAAAAAATAAAACATGCTGGGTGCAGATTAATATTTATGAAATAAATATTTCTGTGAAAGGAGTTAGAACAGAAAAAAGCCCAGTCAGAAGACTATCATTTTGTTGACTCTCATTTTTAACAGCCAGGTATAACATGCAATCCTTAAAAGAATCAAGAAATACCGCAACACGAGCTGTACTTTAAATTACTTTAAAGCCTTAATCTATTGTTTGAATAATTTGTGGTTGTACTTCTTGTGTATATGTGATTTTCTTATTGCTTTTCCTATTTTATTATTATTATTTTTAAGTGTCTTAGTTTATTCTATTTTGATGTAATTAATGTTATTGCACTTGTATGTTTGTTATTTTAAAGACTGCATAAGAAAATAAATAAATACTTATTTTGTTGAACGAACAATGGACCGGTCCAGATATTGGTTGACCAATCGGTGTAAAGGGGCGTCTCATGACCACCCACATCGGAAAAATAAGTTTATCCGTTTATCCGTTTTCCTACACTGTAAAACCCGACAAGTTACGGTAACTCAAACCGTTTTAGGAAACTGATTGCCTTAAACCATTTAAGTTTGGTAAAACCCAAAATTGAGTACTATAAACTCAAATACATTGAGTTTAATTAACTTATTCTTTTTAACATTAGCTTAGGCAATTATTTGAGTTAACTCAACTTTAAAAATGTAAGTTTATTCCACTCAGTCAGTTTGAATTCAGGTAACAAATCCAACTAAGTCTTATCAACTTTTTGCTACTTGAATGGTTTGAGGAAACCGATTGCCTTAGATGGTTTAAGTTCATCAAACTCAAAGCAATAAAGTTACATAAGACGTACCAAAAACACTGGTAATAATGACAGAACAGGTGGGTTTTCTTAAGTATTTATTGAAATACAACAAATGTTTTAAAGCATAAATAAAAATAATTGATCTGTTTAGTTAAAAAAAATAACATTTACGCTATCTTATCAGACTTTTCACCAAATAAGCAAAGACAGCAAAAACAAGGAAATGTTTAACAAAATCCCTTTTTAAAATACTAATTATAATTGATGATATTAAAAATAATAACAATAAATGATATGAAACACAGTGGATCAATTTTAAAATAAAATTAAAAAAAAAAAGTTTTTTCTTAAATTTTGTATAGAAAGTACTGTTAATCTTAAGTATGTATACTATAAGGGAATACATTAGTGCAAAAAAAAAACCCGTACACTGAGCCAAGACTTGGCAGACATCATCTTCAGATACAATCAAAACATCCAAGTCAAAATTATTTATACAATGCTTTTTACAATACAAGTTGTGTCAAAGCAACTTTACATTACTGCAGTGACCATTTGATCTGGATACAGACTAGACCTGGTGGCTACAGCAACCTCAGAATAAGAAAGAAACAGACTAATATTAACATAGACACAAAAGTTCCATGTTGCCACAAAGTCAGATTGGAGAGGACTCATCTGGTTCTCGTGGTCTTGCGTCGATGGCCGTCTAGGTGATGAGGTCTTCAATGATGATCTGTCTCTGGGGCTCATCTAGTTGACGTGGTCTCTGCTGTCATTCCATTGGGTTTAAGAATAATGTTCCCTCTTCCTCCTTAACAGTGATGGTGACAGCTGCCATCTGCACCTGATCAGGCTCCCGTTTTCTAAATGCAGTAAAAGTTTTGTTAGTGTACGTCACCAAATATCATCATATCTAAACAAATCAGACATATTTACATTTTCATAAATTACAATAAAGGTGTGAAGGATCGGGAAAGTGTTTATTCAATAAGGTATGAACACAATTTAAAACAAAAAACCTGTAGTACTTTAATTTTCACATCACAACTTCCAGAGTTGTTTATCAGCAGGATTTTCAGATGTGAATATCAGCTAAATGTTTTAGAGATTTAATTTAATTTACATAAACTCATTTTACTAATTTACTATTTAATTTGACAATCTAAGGTTCTTTATTACAGAACAGAGAGAAAAAGTGATAGTTCACCCAAAAATGAGAATTACTTACTCTAATGTTGTTCCAAGCCCGTATTCCAATTTAAACCCTGTGGCTCGTGACGATACATTGAGGTTTGAGACACAAAACTATCGGTCTGTACAAAAAACTGAACAGTATTTATATTATTATTTACCTTTGATCGATCGCAACGTTCTACTGTCCTCACAACAGCCGGCGCGTGATGCGTCAACGTGATCTGCCATAGTAGATGCATGCACGGCGGTCTGTCATGCGTACACATCACTCATTGTTTACGTAGTGCATAGTGGCTACTCAAAATGATAATTACTTGTGCTTATCCTGATTCTGGCAATTGATTAAAAACTAAAAGATTACGTTTTCTTGTGCAAACCCATCTGGGAGTGTTGACTTTTCACCGACTACAATCGCCAGAGCACGTTGACGCACCATGCACAGGTTGTTGTGAACACGCTCCATACAGGGGAGAGTTCCAGTGGATCAGAGGTAAATAATGATATAAATACTATTAAGTTTCTTGCACAAGACAGACTGTTTTGTGTCTCAAGATCTCAATTTATCACCACGGGCCGCAGGGTTTAATTGGGTTTTGTCTGTGTATGTTTTTTTTCCCTCAAAGATTTGGTAACTATTGACTGCCATTATATGACTGATAGACTGCAATGGTTTGAGTTAAACATTTTTGTTTGAACTATCCCTTTAAGGTATTTTTAATGATATCTGAGAACTTTCTGAGCCTCCATAGACAGCTACGCAACTGGAATGTTCCTAGACCTATAAAATATCTTTTTTTCATCTGTATTAATTAAGTATATAACTATAACTATAATCACAACTTAAAAGACTTCACTGGTATTCTTCTGAAGCAACACAAAATAAAAAAGACTGACAGAATGACAGCCAACCTGAAATTTAAGATGTCATTCACTCTGCCAATACAGACTGAATCAAAATGGTAGCACACTACAAACATTACTGGTCCTTAGATGTCATGATGTTATTCTTGTGGGATGCTAGTTGAGGTTTGCCATTTTTCATCTGTGCTGTGTATTCACCATTGATCATTGTTTAGGTCTAAATTTCAAATCTAATATTCACATAAAATTACAGTATTGCTTCAGAAGAGCAGAGATTGAATTTGTGTTTCTGGTAAGGACACAATTGCAATTGCATTAATCGCAATTCATCAAAAAATAAAAACTGAAGAACTTTACTTTTTATAACGTGACAAATTACATCTTGTAATTTCGTAATAAACACTAAAGCCCATCAATTTGTATATATCCTAAAGCCCATCATATAAATATAATGTGAATTCTACTTACTTCATTTTAGGCTTTTACTGCAGCAGCTTGTTGCCAATGACATCACACCACCCCTAGCTGGCTTTGCTCTGAAAAGATTGATGTAAAAAACATGACAATTTGTTAGTATGAATTTTAAATAAGACAACATGAGGAGCAAATAACAGTCTAAAATGTTAACTAACTTAATTTTAACAAAACAGAGTATAAATGCTCCTCACCGGGCTTGGGCGAGTATAGTAACGTTAAACAGCGTCAGCGTCACATGGATATTCTAGATGAAACTGACAAAGCAAATAATAAATAACGATTAACAAAAAGTTTAAACATTTTTGAAAATAGGGAATGTGTGTTTGCTTTACCTTGCTTCAGAGCTGTGGCGCGAGTGACGGTTAAAGATGTGGAAGATAGTTAACGTAGTCTGTCAGCCGCCTCTCCAGTTTAAAAATAAAAATTGCTGGACTCGTTTGTGTCCGACTGTGAGAAACCACAAAACATATTTATTAATTTATCACTGACAAACCGTTGTGTATAACACTGCATATTTAACACCTCCTGTTGATAACTTTGATGTAATGACGCCATAGCTGCTTGATCTTTGCTAGACAACGTTATACACAATAAAGTTGACAATAAAACACAAGTCGTTCGAAAGTGCTTAAAACAGCAATAAAGAAGTTTGAAAAGCTTAACTTGCCTGATATTTTCCAGGACTACGTCGCAATCCATCCTACTGTGATCCCGTGACATGAGTGAGAGGATGAGCATGAGCAGACGTGATTGACTGAAAAAATGCGCGCGGTTTTTGAAAAAACCCGGAAAATATTTTGCCTCCAGTAAAAGTAATTATTTTAAAATTATAAATCTAAATCTAAATGAAATAGATGTATGTATTTATTATATTATCGTTATTATTATAGTTTATTATTATGGTTGTTTAATTATTATTAAAAGTAATATATTACCATTTAGTTAGGCTATTTATCTAGTAATGAAAGATCTAATAATCTAGAACCCTATATTATACAAACGTGACTTCTCAAAAAACTATATTAGAAATCATGGATTAAGCTTATATTTATTTTAAATATTTTGTGATCGATCATAGACATAGAGTGTATGGCAATAATAGATTGAATTAATTTCTAGTAACTTATTTAAAATGAGTTCTGCTTAACCTAATTCGCGTTTGAGTTTACATCACTAATATGTATTGAGTTTAAATAACTTTTAGAAATTTTTGAGTTAAATTAACTCATTTCATTTAACGAATTCCACTGTTAGGTTTTACAGTGTATGGAAGCCCGTTTCCGCCACTGAATAAAAAAAAAAAATATATATATATATATTGCGAAATTTTTTCTCAGAATTGCTAGATAAAAACGGGCAATTCTGATTTTTTTTTTCTCAGAATTGAGTTATAAAGTCAGAATTGCGAGATATAAAGGCGCAATTGCCAGATATAAAGTCAGAATTCTGAAATATCTCGCAATTCTGACTTTTGTTTCTGTTCATTTGTGACACTTTCTGGCAAAGCACAATAGGAAACGAATATCTTGTCTTGTTAAAATGACATATTATGTCATAAAAACGATATGATTTTCCGTTATAGAAAATAAATTAATGATTACATGTGAGCGAGCTAGGCGATTGACCGCGCTGCCTTCGCCACATTCCTGACATAAAGGAGGATCTGCATGCTGCTGAAGTTATAGAAATACACTGTTTTAAGTATTTTAATGTAACGGTTTCAATTGTAGCAGCATGTTTAGGATTAATCTGTCTCCAATAACTGCACTCAGACCCAGAGGATATAACTAACAGCAAATCCAAATACTAACCGAAAGAAAAAAAAGAGAAATGACAAACAATTTGATTGAATTATGATAATGATGATGATGATGATGATGATGATGACAACGTTACAAAATGCTTTTGTAAAAATACAGGGTGCGCTGTCGCAACTTATGGCTATAGACATAAACAAAACAAAATAATAATAATAACAATAATCATAATACTATTATTATTATTATGCGTATCATTCCTTTTTTTTAAATCTCATTATCAGCATTTCTGAGTAATCCACTAAGCTTGGGATATTGATTTGGATAACTTTAATGTAACTGCACATCGAAATACGAGCAAAAATGAATTAAATAAATATTATATAAAAATTATAATACGTCTAATAATCATAGCTTATTGTTATTATTATTGTTATTATTATTGTTATTTCGTTTTGTTTGACAAACAGAAAAACGAAAATTAAGCTTGATTTTTCGTATTTTTGTTCGTGGGTAAAACAAATGAGATTATTGCTTTAATATTTGTTTAACATGCCTGGGTGGCCTTGATACTTAGTCTGATTATATTTAAATTATATATTATTACATTATATCTTTAGGTGAATCAAGCAGCACATTGGGTTGTTCTTCTGGGTTAAATTCCAGGCTACACTGTGGAAAGGGGCTGCGCTCTGGGTGTAAGCACAAATATGGTTACAGATAATGAACACACAATAAACACAATTTGTTTTCTATTGTTTTATTGAAGTAGACCTTTCAAGCTGTCTATAGACATAAGTTGCGACAGCCCACACTGTATTTTTACAAAAGCATTTTGTAACATTGTGTTGTTATTGTGGAAGTACATAATATAAAGAAGACATTTATATTTATTTATCGAGCCTGCGCCGCCCACCCGAGAAGTGCGTTGTGCATTATATGAGATGTATTGCAAGAAATATATCCAACCATTATGGCGAAACTTTACTGTGACTAATTTGCAGAGCGGTACATCAGACGAACATTTATTCTGCATGATGGTACAGACAGTAAAGACCAAAATGAACAAAAAATCCGAAAATTCTGGCTTACTTTTTTCCCATTTTAAAACAGAACGAAATCATCATCATTATCATAATTCAATCAAATTGTTTGTCATTTCTCTTTTTTATTCTTTCGTTAAGTATTTGGATTTGCTGTTAGTTATATCCTCTGGGTCTGAGTGCAGTTATTGTAGACAGATTAACCCTAATAAACATGCTGCTACAATTGAAACCATTACATTAAAATACTTAAAACAGTGTATTTCTATAACTTTCGCAGTGTGCCGATCCTCCTTTATGTCAGGACTGTGGTGAAGGCAGCGCGGACAATCGCCTAGCTCCCTCACACATAATCATATTTTCTATAATGGAAAATCATATTGTTTTTATGACATAATATGTCGTTTTAACAAGAAAAGATATCTGTTTCCTATTGTGCTTTGCCAGAAAGTGTCACAAATGAACAGAAACACAAATATCTCAGAATTCTGACTTTATAACTCGCAATTGCGACCTTATATCTCGCAATTCTGACTTTATAACTCGAAATTTTGAGAAAAAAAGTCGCAATATATATATATATATTTTTATCCAGTGGCGGAAACGGGCTTCCATAGGTTTTCTACCCGTGAACCAAAAAAAAAAAAAAAAATATATATATATATATATATATATATATTTTTTTTTCGTTTTCTGAAAAAAAAAAAGAATAAACCAGTCATTTTTTCATCTTTGCTTATTTCGTTTCAAATTCAAAAATAAATGAATAAAACATACACGGACCCGGTAGGCCTATCATATTATTAAAAGGTAATTAAATGCAAAATAATTGATTAATCGTTATTAATAAATCGACAAATAAATCATGGGGACTGACAAATGTAAATATGCGAGTTAATGCGTTATTTATCATTTGGCTTACCTGAATAATATTTCGAAAGCACAGCTGCATCAAAGCTTTATCCAGAAAATCTCCAGAAAACAGTCCCTCGTCTTTCAGCTCTCCAAAAAACTGTATCCAGAATTCAATCCCTTCTTTGCGCATCTGTCCCCACCAACTTTCGATTCTTTGGTTTGCTGAACTGAGACCAGTGATGCAGCTGCGGGGCCCTGCTCGCTCATCATCATCGTTTCGTCTGAAGAACACCTGGATGTCACGCATTATCACATTCTCTGTTCCCAGGTCGCATCTCACAATTCGTGGACATCCCCCAGTTTGCAGAACACTCTCCACGAAGTAACCAGCAATGACTTCAGGGTTGCTGTTTGTATGTGCTGCCTTGAGCCAGATTATTCGTCGAGAAAATCCGTCTATGCACCCGTTTATACAGATTCCATATGGTGTCAGTTTATCATACGAATCTACGTGCCAAATATAATTGGGACCTTGAGAAAAATACAGCCGACGATGAAGTCGGCGTCTACGACGAAGTAATACACTTTCTGGATCCAGCTCTTTCAAAATTATTCGAACATCCTCTTTTCTTACACGTATATTATTTTCCAGGCATTTTTGATGCATCCAGCGGTATCCGTGGAGGCGTCCGGAACCGTTCAACTGGTCTATGATGAATTCGAGTACTTCGTTCAAGCCAGCAAATTTCCGACGGCTAAGCCCGTTAATCTTAAGAATGCGCTTTAGGTTCCTTTCACTAATAACGTACCCGTGTTTCAATGCAAGAGACCGCACTATGTCTTTATATGACATTCCTAATTCAAAGTAAAACGTTATTTCATCAACCATCTCCATATTTACCTATCATCTCGACCGGCGTTGTTACCGTAGGCTATGTAGTCAGTGTGATCATTACATTAAAAAAGTTGTACCCTCACCATTGCAAGTCGTGGCCACGAGAAATGGATGTCGTTCCCTCGACAAAATGATCTCGTGGCCACGATATAACATGATGTTCCCACGAGTTAATATGACGTTCCCACGACTTCACATCTCGTGGCCACGACATAAGGATGACGTTCCCTCGACAAAATGATCTCGTGGCCACGACATAATAAGTCGTTCCCACGAGTTAATATGACGTTCCCACGAATTAATATGACGTTCCCACGAATTAATATCTCGTGGCCACGACATAATATAACGTTCCCACGAGTTTATATGTCGTGGCCACGACAAACATAAGTGAACCGAAGGTGTCCCCTCCCGGTCACCGTACTATAACCTACAGAGAATGTTCCCAGAACGTCTCCTGCAGGTTATTTTGAAGTTTAATTTTACAACCTAAAAAGAACCTTCCCAGAACGTTCCCTGCAAGTTATTTTGACTTTTTTTATAACCTAGAGATAACGTTCCCTGCAGGTTATTTTTAGTAGTCATAACCATGTAAACTAATTAAAACTTTGCAGATGATTCAGATTTTTCTAATGCTGAAATATATATATTTTTTTTATCATAAACAAACTATTTTTGCAGAATTTCATGTTTGAAATAAGTTTTTGTTTAGTGACCAAAAGAGGGAAGCACATCATCGTTAATTTAGTGGTAAGAAACGAAATCAATGTAATCAATTAACAGAGTAAGTAAGGTGGTAACTATTAGTTCATTTTTTTTACCCTATTCACCTGCAGTGTCTCTCCTTAAAAATAATTCACACAGAATGTTCCCTAATGTTCATTGTAAGGTTCGCTTATGAATCTCTTTATTGAATGATTACCTACTCAAAATTAATATAGTTATGAGAGGAAATATGATTTCAGAGGGATTTAACATGCCTAACTGAAGAGAACATGATATTGAGTTTTGGTTCAAAAGAAGAATGCCCCACTGCATAAACTGTACACTTCTAACTAAGAAATGAATGTACTGATATCCTACTTTAGGTCAAGTACTTTTTTTTTTAAATATCTGTGAATAAATGGCATAGTTTATAAACAATAAATTGTGGTGTTGATGTGTTCAGATCACTTTCATTTATTAAACGATAGATAATATAAAACTTTCCTGGGTAACCAAACAAACCTCAACTGCTTGATTCAGCTAAAGATCATTTCTGATTAGTAAATAATTAATTCTTATAATGAGACTAAAGTATCAAAGCTGCCCATGCATGTGAAAAAGATGTTGTATTAATGATACAATAAAATATGTAATATTATCTAATAGTGGTTAAAAAAGCATCTTTTACATCTATTACAAAAAAAGATGTCATCAAAACGGCATAATATGTGTGTGGCAATGCATCACCATAGTTTTCAAAACACTTTGCACTCATTTCTTAGACAACCAAATAAACATTTCGTATAAAAATACCTAAGAATATACTACAGAAGTTATTAGGTGAAACCAGCAAAAGCATTATGGCATTTTTGATCTGTGGAAAACATGTAGTTTTACCTAAGCAGACGACACCTGCATCTTCATGATGACCACAGTTATGTGATCCAAATGAAGGATGTGAGCACTGTGTGAGCGATGATTCACTTCCTGAACATCTCACATCATCCAACCAGATCTGACCACTTCCCTGGCCAAAATGAGCACTGCCATGTGCACTCACAGCTCTTCCACATCCCAACTGTCTGCACACCACAGCAGCATCATTCATGTCCCAGTTATCATCACACACTGTCCCCCATTGGCCATTATAAAGGATCTCCACTCTTCCAGAGCAGTCATTATTTCCACTCACCAGTCTGATACGATAACCTCCTAAAATACAAAATAACTCCAATATGATACAACTCACATCTTACAACAGGCTAAACTTGCAGATTAGTCAAAACAGTCAATGGTTATGTCATGATGCAGCTAGAATAAAATCTGTTTTAAAAATGAATGACTAACAGCCTGTTACTTACCAGTAACAGAAGTCAGAGCACTGGCTGTTGAGAAGAGAAAAAAAAGTATTTAACCATTTAGATATGTTTTACTACATTTTTAAAAAACTTTTTTTTTTCTCATGTCAATGAATACTAAGAGTAGGCTACTGCCGTGATTAAACAAATTTACAAAACAGATGTTTATATAGTCCACAAGACCCAATTATCTCTGAATTTACAAAGATGAACCAGTTCAAGTTTATATGCTTTATTCTTAATGTGTGTTCCTGCACGTCTGTGATGTACACAATAGAAAAACACTGCACAAAGTGTGATGTGGCTATTTTTTTGCAAAATTTTTGCTGACAAAAAAACAAAAACAAAATGTGCTGACTGTAATCAGCTACTGATGATTTTAATGGAAAGCCATCTATATAGACAGGCAGTTCCATGTGCACAATGGCAATGCAGCATTTACCAAAAGCATCATAAGCTTAGAAACCAATGAGCTTACGAGGGAGCTGTGATGTTGTTAATTGCCAGCACTGACTGAGATAATGATGAGAATGAGCTGTGGCTCTGTGGTCAGCCGTACTGTAGTTCTTCCTCTAAACTTAAAGTGTAAAAACTCTGGTGTCTAGACAAGCACAAGAATGTTTATAGCCACTGAACTATGTGTTACAGTATATATATATATATATATATATATATATATATATATATATAAGCTTTTGAAACTATGGCTCCTTTTCTCTACAACAACTCTACACACAAATCCACACAACACACACACAGCATGCAAAACATCACATGGAAACACTTCATTTAACTAATTTAACTCTTCTAAAAAATGAATTTTGTGTAGTAACTTTACACACAAACATAAAATAATTAGCCCCACACATGTCAAAGATGTGAAAAATGTAAAACACCACTGACCATTTTTACACTCTTATGCAACTGAACTGACTTGAGCTATAATGATACTATTGACTTGTTAATGGAGTGAAAAGTTATAGAAATATGCTTTAGTTGGAACTATTTTAAATAATTTTAGTTTACTGAACAGCTCATTTTCGTGAAGCAGCTAAACGATGTTTAGAGCAGTCAACTTGCTGGTGAATGTCTTTTCAAAATCAGTCATGTCAACCCAAACATATAAAGATAAAAACTTTCTGGTATCAGCAAATAAGTTCAGTTTAGTTTCAGAAAAAAAGTGTAAACGCTCAGTGAAAATCTGAGAAATTACAGCACAACAATAAAAAGTTGGCACAACCAACCAACTTATTTTGTTTATCTAAACTGTTTTAAGGACGAAATATTACTATCAGCATTGCAACATGCGGTACTATACGAAGACATTATGATTATATTTTCATCTTTAATCTCCATCTGTTATGAACAATAGAAAATTCAAGAATCGAAATTTGAATTTACCCAATATTAAAGTGAGAAGAGAAGGTCTTGGCATTGTGATGCTTGCGCCGTTTCAAAATGAGGTTACTTCCTGACTGGTGAGAAGAGCTGATGATGCTTTGGTGAGAGCTGAAACGTAAACTTTGTATATGCTAGGAACCGATCTGTCCATCGGTCTATCCTGTGTCCCTTACCATAATCTTGATCAGAGTCAGAGTTTACATCTTCATGATCACCATCATCCATATCTACAAGGTTATAGTCATCCTCAGCGTTCTGGACATTGGAGAACATCTTACATATTAACTGCATCTTGGGACACAAAGTACACTGAAAAAACATTTACCTTATGTTTTACTATTGTGGTAAGATGTTTAAGCATGAATATTTGCAGGCACCAAAAATACAGAGTATATTCACATTACAAGTATATTTGGAATTTTTTTTTTCAGTAAGAAAATTCTGTAGATAGTTTATGTATTTCACTATTCTCTCTCAACACTTGCCAGCTGAAATGAACTTTAACATGTTAGTCGGGTTGCTACAAACTTTTATTTGTGGAATTAATTAATTCCCTGTAGCTCAGATCTTGTTCTTTTTTATAATCAAACAAGTTGTTCCTTCAAATGAGACTGCTTGAAATCACAAGGGCTTGTGCTTGAAATGTGTTGCTGCACATATTTGTTCATCTGATTGCAATTTGCAGTGTTATTTTTTCATGTGGATGGAGACACGCAGTTCTGCAGATCCATCCAGGATACACAGCAATGAAAAGGATAGACAGCAACAAGGTTCACAGTGTGCCAGTATTATGGTGTGCACATTAGAGCAGTAAGTGATGCGTTGTAGTCACATTTACCAATGAAGTGTTGGCCTACTCTTTACTTCCCAAAATAGGTAACAGTAACTTAAGTGCTGAACAAGATCACAGTGTGGGTGATAGCACCCTTGGGTGTCAGAGAGGAGAAGGCGGCGCTGTTTAACAGGAGGATTTCATCGTTGGAAGACATTTTCGGTAAACCAAGACGTGTATATGACCATTTTCTCTGTTAATTTCATGTGTTTGACCCAGACTACAACCACACAAATTAATGTACAGTGGAGATAAAATGAGAGAACGATCTATAAATACTTGATTTTTTCTGAAATGTTGTTAATCTTCATCGCTCAAGGGTTTGAAGGGATATCAACTGTAGGTATACCACTGTTCTATGTTTGACAAAATATCCAAGGCATTTAAAAAAAAAAAAAAAATAAATGTGGAAAACACAGTGATCAAAATTAGAGAACAGTAACCACTGTAGCATGAAAGAAGATTACAACTAAAATTTTGGAGAGTTACAACTGTCAAAACTGAGTAGGACGTATAGAAGCACTTGCTTTAAATGACTTCAGCACATCTCCGGCCGCAGAACATCACTAGTTTCTCAGACTGCCCTGGTGAGATCTTTGTCAGCTCTTTTTCCACTCTCTTCTATAGTTTAGTAACTGTAGTGTGTTTCTTAGCCATTACTTTGTCGCCAAGGATTTTCCAGATATTTTCAGATTTAGATCAGGACTCTGGGCCAGCTATTTCATTATTTTAATGTTCTTATCTTCAAGGACTGCTTTACCTGTTTTGCATTTTGCACATTGTCTTGAATATTGCAAGATGTTTACAGGGAAGGAACTGCATGTTGCTGAAGGTGATTCTGATAAACATTTGCATTAATGCGTCTATGTATCTGTACACTGTAACCGATTTTTGTAATTTGAACAGTATTTTACTGTAATATCTACAGTAAGATACTGTAAAATGTATATACAGTATTTTACTGTAAACTGCAAAGGATTATGAGAAAATATATGATCACTACTGTAATTCTCCACTACTGTAAATCCGAAGGATCTGAAGGATCATGTGATACTGAAGACGAGTAATGATGCTGAAAATTTAGCTTTGATCAAAGGAATAAATTAAATTGTAAAATATATTCAAATAGCAGTTCATTTATATAATTTATCACAATTGTATTGCTTTTGCTGTAATTTGGATCAAATTAATGCAGGCTTGGTGTGCAGAAGAGAATTCTTTAAAAAAATCTTAGTGTTCAAAAACTTTTGACTGGTAGTGTACTTACTTATTTTTGCTTTTCAGTATGTGTATGTTTGCCATGATACAAAGTCTCCAGGGGACTGTGGTGATGCCCTTTTTTCTGCTGTATCCTAGAGGTCAACATTTGTAATTTGTACTTTTAAAAAGAAAATGTTCAACAAATAAAAAGAATATTATCAGAACTAATGCTTATGAGTTATTGTGATTTTTATGGGGTTGGGGTGGTAAAAATCTTAAAATACAGTGCTATACGACAATTGGATTGTTTTTACAGGTAAAAAAAGTTTAAAATAAATGAAAATAAACTCTATAGTACTGATACTGTAATTGAAAATACAGTAAAAATACTGTAATTGAAGATACAGTAAAACACTGTAAATGAAATTACAATAAAAATACTGTAAATGAAATTACAGTAAAGGTCTTTTAGTACTGTAAATGCACTTACAGTAATAATACTGTAAACATTTTTACAGTAACTTACTGGCATCCAGCTGCCAGTAAGTTACTGTAAAATTTACAGCAAACTTTTTACAGTGTATAAAAGGCTCAACTCCTGCTGCAGAAAACATCCCCCAATCCATGACACTTTCTTCTTACCTTTTTTACTGATTTCTTTAAGCACTTGGGCTTAAGTCTTTCTCAGTTTGATGCCAAAGAAAATGTTTCCCATCAGACCCTAATAAATGAAACTTGTTCTCATCACTAAAGTGAACTTTGAGCCAGTTCTCTCTCCATACAACATGCTCCTCAGCAAAGGTGAGCTTAGTCTTTTGATTCTTTCTGCTTATGAGAGGCTTGATTACTGCAAAGTGTGCTTTCAGTCTGACTTTTCTGAGACAGATCCTTACCCTGTTCAGCAGTGAACTGGCAAGCAATTCCCGCTGCTCTATTGAGAGTCCCTGCATTATGCTGTCCTCTTGTGCATTTGTCATACGTGAACAACCAGCCTTTTTGGTGGACTTGAATGAGTTAATGTCATTGTAAGCCTACAATACACGAGAAATCATGGTTTTGAAATGACACTACTTCTGTGCAGTGGCTGAAAGTGTCATCCGTTTTGTCTGGACAACCTCCTGTCACAGGGTTTTAGTCACCTTAGAGCAGCCTGCCATCTTGACATCTTATTGAAAATTGGTGGAATGCTGCCAGTGTTTATAGGGTTTGTTGTACAATTAAGGAAATTAGCACCAGATGCCACATCAAAACCAATAATGTGAAGGAATATGTGTTCTCAAATTTTGATCAGCTTTTTTTTTCAAATATCTCATTTAAGTTTTTCATACTGTGCTTCAGAATACAATTTATTTATGAAATTTGCTTAAAAAATACTTCTATTGAATACTTTCAAGTAGGACTAAGCAGTGACCTTGAAATTTAGAAAATTATAGTTTGTTCTTTAACTTTGATCTCCATTGTATGTCACACAGTGTATATTGTTAATCAGTGGTTGTGCTCTTCATCTTACATTTTCTTATTTTATGCATTTATTTAATCTAAATGTAATAAAAAAATTTATTGCAATAAATGTACAAATAATATCAGTATATCCTAATATTAGTCATTCATTACTGTATTTGGTTTTATTTTTCACGAAACTGCAGCTCAGTATAGCAATGCACAAACAGACACACAATATATTGTGATTTGCAAAAAAAAAAAAAAAAAAAAACATCTTCAGAGTGTGACATCTAAAGAAACAAATTATATTGACGTGGTCAGAATATTTCAAGTACTCAAAAAATAAAATAAAAACAATGCATGGTCAGAAACGCACAAAACAGAACCCAGCAAGCAATAGCTGTCATTTCAGCTTCTCGGTTAATTATAGACCCGATATAGTCCGGCTACGTGTAACCCCCTTCTAGCCCAAATAACCTTGAATTTGGAAACATGTCATTTTTCGGCAAAATAATTTGTGAGATGTATGCTATTCCATCATGTAAGCAAAGTCAGCTTTGATTTGCATTAGATTTATTTCTTTTAAATAGAAATAAATCTAATGCAAATCAAAGCTGACTTTGCTTACATGATTTATGACTTATCAAAAAAATTATATGTTAGGTTTTTAAAAATCCATATTTTTGTCATAATATTTATATTTACGTGTATTGTATTTATTTTATTCTGCATTCATTTTTTTCTGCATTAAATTTTACTTGATGTCTATTTGATGTCTATTTTTGGGCTATGTTTAGACATCCATTAAATTGTCACTGACAGCCCAAATTTAAGACTTGTTTTATCCTAGACCCATATTCACTGTTAGACGTATACATGTAGTCGTTCAATAATGGTCTAACTGATGTCTAGTCTATTCTTGGGCTATGGTTAGGTCGACGTCTTTTAAATTTTTACTGACAGCCCAAATTTTGCCCTGTTTTAGCCTAGACGTCAGGGCTTTGTGTTTTGTGTTTCTGTATGGTTCAAAATCAATGAACCTTTGGGCAGCGACTGAATGCAGAATCAAATGTAACAGACAGTACTGAGCGACTGGAAGAGGCTTGTGATTTTCCCAGAAGGTAGATAGAAGTGAATAGACTCTGAATGTCGTGTGCATAGTTGCAGTGAAACGATTCACAATCCACACCCAAAGGTTAATGGTGACAGGTTCAGCAGACATGGATCTGGATCAGATGGAGATGCGTTTTTACCTAAATGTATTTACGTTCATTATATTGGTCCTTTTGATCTGACTTTCTCATACTTTGAGCAACGGCCTTGCAACATAAAAAGAAGCTGTGCCTCCGATGAGTTCATCCTACTTCAAACACTTATGCCTAAATGTCTAAAACATACGATAACTTAAAAACTGTTGTTGAACTAATTTTACGTTATAAATCTGCTATACTAAATAAAACTGAAAAGTAAAACACCGTTTATTATTAAATGAGTAAATTCATTTAGAAAGACAACTATTAATTCAAAATACGGCCAGAACAGAAGTATATCAGATTGGATTTGGTTCAAAAAGCAGTATCTCCACACAGCAGACAGATGGCGCTGAGAAGCTGTAGAAGAAAATTAAATACACGGATAAGTGCTTATCCTACACACTGCTGTTGTTCTGTTAGAGAACAGGACAGAAACTGTTTGCTTGGTTTAAAAACTGAGATTGATGTGTGAATAATTGGATTATTCACATTAAAAAGACATTAAAAAGAATATAGACATACCTATAGAAATGTAGATGTATACAGTCAAGGCCGGAATTATTCATACCCCTGGCAAATTCTGACTCAAAGTTACTTTTATTCAACCAGCAAGTTTTTTTTTTTTGACCGGAAATGACACAGGCTTCTCCCAAAAGATAATAAGATAATGTACAAGAGGTATAATTGTGGAAAAAAAATATTTCTCAGCTTTTATTTACATTCGAACAAAAAGTGGCATGTCTAAAATTATTCATACCCATTGCAAACTGTCACAGTCTATGGGAAAATCCAAAGTTCCATACCATTCCAAATAGTCCAAGCTGTTCTAAAGCATCCTAATTACCCTGATTCATTGGGAACAGCTGTTTTTATCAACTCAACAGGTGAAAAACAGAAGCTCTCTGCTGTTGGTTTGTGGACAGTCATGGTTAAGACAAAGGAGCTCACTGAGGACCTGCAGCTGCGCATTGTGGCTGCTCACAAGTCAGGAAAGGGCTATAAAACCATATCTAAATGTTTTGAATGTTTCCAGTGCAAAGTTTTATTAAAAAATACAAGACTTTCTGAACTGTGAAAAATCTCAGAGGACGTGGTCGGAAGCCAAAATTGACACCTGTGCTGGCCAGGAGGATAGTGAGAGAGGAATCCAAGGACCACCACCAAGGCCATCCTGATGAATCTGGGCTCTGCTGGTGGCAACATCTCAAGGCAGACAGTCCAACAGACACTGCACATCGCTGGGTTCCACGGATGCAGACCAAGGAGGACACCACTTCTCCAGATAAGGCACACAAAAGCCTGCTTGGCCTTTGCAAATGCTCATCTAGACAAAGAAAAAGACTTCTGGTCTTCTGTTTTAGGGTCAGATGAAACAAAAATTAAATCGTTTGGCCACAATGATGTAGCCTTCATTTGGCATAAAAAATGAGAAGCCTTGCTTCAACCCTTAGAATACCATCCCCACTGTCAAACATGGTGGTGGGAACGTAATGTTTTGGGGGTGTTTTTCAGACGGTGGACCATGGAACCCTGATCACAGTAAACGGCACCATGACAAAGGAGCAATACATCAAAATTCTCAACAACAACATCAGGCAGTCTGCAGAGAAACTTGGCCTTGGGCACCAGTGGACATTTCAGCACGACAACAACCCAAAACACACAACAAAAATGGTGAAGAAATGGTTAGCAGACAAAAACATTAACGTTTTGCAGTGGCCCAGCCAGAGTCCTGACTTAAATCCAATTGAGAATCTGTGGAGGGAGCTAAAGATCAGGGTGATGGCAAGGAGACCCTCCAACCTGAAAGAGTTGGAGCTCATCGCTAAAGATGAATGGGCAAAAATACCAGTGGAGACATGCAAAAAGTTGCTCAGCAAATATAGGAAGTGTTTGATTGCTGTAATGGCCAATAAAGGCTTTTCTTTGATTATTGAGAAGGGTTTGAATAATTTTGGACATGACACTTTTTGTTCAAATGTAAATGAAAGATGAGTAATATTTTTTTTCCACAATGATACCTCTTGTACATCGTCTTATTATCTTTTGGGAGAAGCTTGTATCATTTCCGGTAAAAAAAAAAAAAAAAAAAAAAAAAACTTGCTGGTTAAATAAAAGTAACTTTAAGTCAGATTCTGCCAGGGGTATGTATAATTTCGGCCTTGACTGTATATATATATATATAATGCTGGTAGTTTTGACGCTTATGACAAGATGGCAGCAACATACCAGTACAACTAACAAAAGGCATCAATCTGCATCAAGACATCAATCTATTGTTATTTTTAACTGTAGTTTTTTTTTTCTTCTTAAAAAATAAGTTATCTCCTTCCACTATCCATCAGTTTCATAATGTGTCCAACATTGTTTTTCTTGTTGCACTCCTTATTTCGTCTGCTAAGTTAATAAATGTAAATGTACATTTTTGCTAATATTTTAAATTTCAAACCAAAGACCAAATGCTTTGTGTTTGACAAACATAAAAGAAAGCTCCCTCTTCTTTTCGCTTATTAATAAATATGATCAAGAAACAATCTGATATGCCTGGGACACAGTTCACATGCATCACTAAATACACTAAACAAAATGTAAGCTATCAGTTGCAAGATGCACAGCAGGCTGTGATGAGCACTACAGTGACCAGAATAAATGCACTGCATTATAGTCACACATATTTATCACAGTAGATTTGCAAGGTTGTAATATTATGTTGTCTCTCTGATCAGCACACTGTCAACTGAACTTCTTGATTCAAATCAAAGTTGCCATATTTCATTTTTTAAGCCTCAATAATAGTAGTTTTTGGGTTCACTATTAATCACAACAGCTTTCATGGTATTATAAGATTTGTCTACCACACTTTACTCTGTAATATTTACATTGACATAGTCCTCCTCAGAATGATCAGAGTCCACATTAATATAATCCTGTTCAGAATCATCATGATTCAAGTTTTCACCAAGATCTACATTTTCATAAACACCCTCATCATCATCTTCATTTTCATCATGGGATGTATCTGCATATGTATTAGCTACACCTAGAGACATTGCATAGAGAAGGACAACATGATTGGAAAATGATAAGGAACTAAAGTGATTTAGGATGACAGAATTAAAAGTAAAATAGATTACATCATCTGACTTCTTTTATAGAATAAAGATCATTACCTTTTGTAAAAGAGCACTTCAGATGAGTTTCTTTACTCCTTTGCTTTTGCCTTCTCTTCAGCAGGAGGATGATTGTGAGGACAGACAATAAGAGCAGCACAGCTGACACTGCAGCACCAATGACAGGAAGCAGGGAGGCTGAGAGAGACACACATGTTTGAGTTAAACTTTCATTACCAGCAGTCCAGCTTGTTTTTAGACTCTTACACATCAGTACCTGTGATAGTGATGAGCAGCAGTTCAGAGGCAGATGAACAGAAGGAGCGTGAGGAGACACTGACTTCATAAACACAACTGTAGTTTCCCTCATGTGAATAATCTGCCTCAGGAAAGGAGAAAGAGGCAGAGTGATTGACAGCTGACTCACTCCTGGTGATGTTTGACCCTCTGAACAGGTGAAAAGAGCCTCCAGGATACTGAGATTCAGTGGAACAGATGATAGTGAAACTGTGGCCCCTGGTGATCACTGGCCCCTGAGACCCCTTAACAAACCATCCATCAGGAGCACTGTGTGAAATACTGGGCTGCTGCAAGTTCACTAGAAAACAATTTATATGGTTACAGAGACTCAAAGTTTAAATTCAAACAGCTTTAGAGGAAAAAAAGGGCTTCAAGAACTGTATCTTTTCGGGACCAAACTTCAATTCATAGCCATTTTTTTGCATAAATGCTGTATTTCTACTGTACATAGTAAGTGTTGATAATGTTAGGAGCCAAGGGCAAAAGTCCTTGACAAATACTCCTTTCTTCAAGAAAATTGTATTACGGAGGAGTTTCAGTCTGGTTTTTGAATTTACCGCAGTACCGAATCTGCCCTTATAACAAAGAAAAAAAATAGTCATTTAAGAATAAAATCTGATAAAATAAGCTTTCAATTCTTGTCCTCAGATTTCAGTTTTGTATGATCGCCATTCCAATTAATAATTTGGAAAATTGTGGTAAATTGGTTGAAAAGATATTTTAAAGGGAGATAGTTATGTTGGAGTATGTATCTAAGAAATTATTATTTTAATTGTACATGATACCAATGGGGACATCATTTGAGAAAATAATGTTTCTATTGTTATGCTGATGACATACAGCCATACATCTCTGCTGAACCAAATGACACTGCAGATAAACATTCACTTATTACCTTCCTTATGGCAGTAAATAATTGGTTGAGTAATAACTTTTTTTTTTTTTTACTTTAAACAAAGATACAATATACATTTTATTAGCTGGCCCTGAAACAAAAAGAAATACTGTTAAATAATTTGGTTAAATTAAGACCAGAGGTTACTAGTCTCTGTAATTTTACATTTAGATTTAAGTTTTAAATCCCATATTAATAAGGTGATCAATATATATATATATATATATATATATATATATATATATATATATATATTAACCTAAGAAATATAGCTAACATTCGTTATCTTTTTTTAATAGAAAAGATAAAAATTGAAAATAAGTAACTAACATTATAATTACATTATAATTTAATATACTGGAAAGGAGCCAGTGTTTAGGTTTGCTTCTTTTGAACTAGATTCTGAAGCAGTCAGATGGTTTTCAGGCCAATAAAGCTTCAGAAATCATAGATCACACACTTTTGGCAAAACGAATCGAGCTCAGATTCAGCAGTGCTTTAATATAAAATGTGTGTGTTTTCTTTATTTTTAGCTTTAGCTTTAGTGTTGAACGTAACATCCCCACTCTTGCACTAGCCTACTCATCTCTTCACATGCTACTGACACTGCAGCACCAATGACAGGAAGCAGGGAGGCTGAGAGAGACACACATGTTTGAGTTTCATTACCAGCAGTCCAGCTTGTTTTAGACTCTTACACATCAGTACCTGTGATAGTGATGAGCAGCAGTTCAGAGGCAGATGAATTGAAGGAGCGTGAGGAGACACTGACTTCATAAACACAACTGTAGTTTCCCTCATGTGAATAATCTGCCTCAGGAAAGGAGAAGGAGGCAGAGTGACTGACAGCTGACTCACTCCTGGTGATGTTTGACCCTCTGAACAGGTGAAAAGAGCCTCCAGGATACTGAGATTCAGTGAAACAGATGATAGTGAAACTGTGGCCCCTGGTGATCACTGGCCCCTGAGGACCCACAACAAACCATCCATCAGGAGTGCTGTGTGAAATACTGGGCTGCTGCAAGTCCACTAGAAAACAAGAATACATTGACATGGTTAAAGAGACTCAAACAATACAACTCCCTTTTTATATAAATAAAAATAACTTCAAGAACTTGTCTTGTCAGAGTCAAAATTTAATCCACAGCCATTTTACAAATGGGCTCAAATGCAAAAAAGGCATAATTTAAGAATAAGTTTACTTGTACATTACCAATGCATGCAATCTACACTGTAGGCAATGAGACAAGACCAAACGCACTCACCCAGAGTGATGATAACAGTGTTGCTCAAAGGTGACTTGATGTTGTTTTGGTAGGAGTAACGACAGCTGTAGCTACCCTGATGTGAGACGTCTACATTAACAAGGTTGAAAGTCACACTAGATACATGTTTCTGGGAGGATACGGATGAACCCTTTAATAAGAGCTGGAATTCAGCTTTAACACTACATCTTGGTTTAGGTGTTGTGCATCTGAACTGGATATTTTCTCCCCGAGAAACTGCTGCATGTGTGGAGCTCAGGGAAAGTGTTGGCATCTGCAGCTCACCTGCAAAATAAATATGAATTTATTTAAATATTTTGTTGAAATACTGAATTTCAACAAATTCAATTTTTTTCTGTCATTTTATCCCCAATATAATGTGTGAATGCAAAAAAGATGCTTAGTATTTGACTTACCTGAACAAACAACACCAGCATCTTCCCCATGATTACAGTCATGTGTTCCTAATCCACGGTGTGAACATTGTGTGAGGTTTCCTTCACTTCCTGAGCAGTGAACATTATCCAGCCAGATTGATCCACTGCCTTGACCAAAGGTGGCTCTATGAGGTGCACTGATGGCTGATCCACACTGTAACTGTCTGCACACCACAGCAGCATCATTCATGTCCCAGTTATCATCACATACGGTTCCCCAATGGCCATTATAACGGATCTCCACTCTTCCACAGCATGAATCAGGACCATTGACCAACCTTATGTCTGAGAGATGGCATTAAAAATGAAAGTACAATATGATTAAAAACATGCTATTTTTGGTATACTGTAAGTATTTTGTATGTGATTGACATAGTTGGAAGCAAAGCACCAATCATTCGTAGCCTTTAGTATACTAATTGCTTTAGTACTATTTTTATTACAAGCAAGCAGCATCATTCATGTCCCAGTTATCATCACACACTGTCCCCCATTGGCCATTATAACGGATCTCCACTCTTCCAGAGCAGTCATTAGTACCATTCACCAGTCTGATACTATAATCTCCTAAATAAAAAACAATTATGATACAACTCATATCTTACAACTGAACTAGCAGACACCAAAACAGTGACTGGTTATGTCATGATGCAGTTATAATAAAATATGTGTTTTAAAAATGGGTGACTATTAGCCTGTTACTTACCAGTTTCAGAAGTCAGAGCACTGGCTGTTGAGATGAAATAACAGGGATATTTAAACATACTGTAAACCTACATTTAGATATAATTTACCAAATAAAAACTTATTTAAAGGTGCCATAGAATGAAAAACTGTATTTACCTTGGCATAGTTAAATAATAACAGTTCAGTACATGGACATGACATATGAGTCTCAAACACCACCATTTCCTCCTTCTTATATAAATCTGGTGTTTGCAAAAGACCACTGAAAATAGGTCATTTCCAACACAACACCGACTATTACACAATAGTCGCGATCTTTAATAGTTACACCCCCAACATTTGCATCGCCCAATCATCAGTAAGGTCAGTACATCAGTAAAATGAGGCGAGCCACTGAAGGGACACGGTTAGCTTAATGCTAGCAGTAGCCTGTTACATTGCAGTACATAAGATTTCACTTACCATTAGTGTTGTTTTTTGCGGCCGGTTTTAATTTTAGTTTTAGTCTAGTCTTTGTGTGAAGCTGTCATTTTAGTTTTTATTAGTTTTAGTCACGTTCATACTCTTTTTAGTCTAGTCAAGTTTTAGTCAACTAAAAGTCTGAGCTTTTTAGTCTTATTTTAGTCAGAATTACTTATGACTATTTTTGTCTACTTTTAGTCGACGAAAACTGATGACATTTTAGTCTAGTTTTAGTCGACGAAAACTGATTACATTTAGTCTAGTTTTAGTCAATAAAATTTTTATTTTAGTCTCTTTTTAGTAATGCAATTTTATTTAACCCAGTCAATATAGTATAAGTACCTATTAGTATAGATGAAACCAAAGTTTTCATTTAGCCAAACCCATTTCAAACAAGGCTATCTTTTTATATTATTGTTACCTTATAGCAGGGGTCACCACACTCGGTCCTGGAGGGCCTGTGTCCCTACAGAGTTTAGCTCCAACCCTAATCAAACACACCTGAACCAGCTAATCAAGGTCTTAATAGGAATACTTGAAACTTCCAGGCAGCTGTCTTGAGGCAAGTTGGAGCAAAACTCTGCAGGACACCGGACCTCCAGGATCAAGTTTGGTGACCCTTGCCTTATAGGCTCAAGAATACATCCATTCCAGACATGGAAGATGCTCTAATTTGAATTTACAACAAAATCAAATAACACGAACCCCTTGCGCAGGTTTCAAGTGTCATTCACTTTTTAAGAATAAATCATAACGAATAAATATTAGGGCCGGGACTCGATAAAAAAAAATTATCTAATTAATTAGAGGCTTTGTAATTAATTAATCGAAATTAATCGCATTTTAATCGCATATAAATATTTGACCTGAGAACAGTGAGGAGTACGTTTTTTTTTCGTATGGATTTCAAATTATACCATTGAATAATGACTGAATACATAAGCTTAAGCAACAAAATATTGTTTATTTTTGTTCTTGGCAGTGCAATATTGCCATTAAGTTTAGCAATAGGCTCGATGTCCTGCGGTGATATGCAAATTCTTTGTTGCATAGCTTGCACACAACCATGCTCTTATCGACGCTTCCATCCATTCGTTTTTTAAAACTAAATTTCCCAGCCACAGGGCCAACCAAAGCGGTCTCATCAGCTTCTTTATCCATGTTCATTGTGGTTCGTTTTTGTCTGAACGCTAGTTGGTGCTGCAGTATAATCGGTCCGCCGAAACTCATCCAGTGAGAAACTTTCCGCGGTGCAAAAATAAGTGTGATTAAAATGTGTTAAAAAAATGTAATGCGTTATTTTTGTGTAATTAATTAATCTAAATTAACGCATTAAAGGGATAGTTCACCCAAAAATGAAAATTTTATGTTTATCTGCTTACCCCCAATGCATCCAAGATGTAGGTGACTTTGTTTCCTCAGAAAAACACAAACGAAGATTTTTAATGAAAACCGGTGCAGTCTGCCAGCCTTATCATGGATGTGGATGGGCACCAAACCTTTAAAAGTAAACAAAAACATGCACAGACAAATCCAAATCACACCCTGCGGCTCGTGATGATACATTGATGTCCTAAGAAACTGAACAGTATTTATATCATTTTTTACCTTTGATACACAGTCATGTCCATCTGTCATGAGCACGAGTTTGGCATCAGTCACGTCACATGTGCACGCGCTCTGTCATAGAATACGCAAACGCCGGAAGCGATCTGTCGTGCGTATACGACACTCATTGTTTACACAGTGCACACAGACTGTGGGTATAGCGGCTATTCAAAATGGTAATTACTTGCGCGTATCCTGATTGTTTAAACCGATTTAAAGATAAAAGATTACGTTTGCTTGCGCAAACTCATCCGGGACTTTTCACTGATTTCCCCTTCCGGCGTTTGCGTATTCTACGACAGAGCGCGTGCACATGTGACGTGACTGATGCCAAACTCGTGCTCCTGACAGATGGATGTGGCTGTGTATCAAAGGTAAAAAATTATATAAATACTGTTCAGTTTCTCGCAAAAAACGATCGTTTCGTGTCTTAGGACATCAATGTATCGTCACGAGCCGCAGGGTGTGATTTGGATTTGTCTGTGCATGTTTTTGTTTACTTTTAAAGGTTTGGTGCCCATCCACGCCCATGATAAGGCTGGCAGACTGCACCGGTTTTCGTTAAAAATCTTCGTTTGTGTTTTTCTTAGGAAACGCTCACCTACATCTTCGATGCCCTGGGGGTAAGCAGATAAACATCAAATTTTCATTTTTGGGTGAACTATCCCTTTAAAGTCCCGGCCCTAATAAATATGTACATGTGTAGTTTTGTGCATGTTCATTTTGTAGTAATCCCCGCTTCAAAAGCACTTCTAATTAATAATAATATTAGTCAGCTTAACAATATTCTTAATTTACTTTGATCATCTATGCCAACACGAATTATGCTTATATTTTTATAAGTTTATTCACAGATTAATTCATTTATACCTTGTGTAAGTAAAATATTTCTTATGGTTTTCAAATTGATCTATTTTATGCAACTGTCCAAAAATCGCTTGGGCATCTGGGACGCAAAAAAAACTTTTTCCACCTTTGACCACAAGATGTCATTAGTGTGCAACGTGTTGAAAAGCTTTGAATAATGAACCTTTTTACGATAGAGTCCGGTCCGTTCATCTGTGTCAGACTTAATTTCGTTTGTAGTCGTCTTCTAGATAATGCCACAAGTGGGGCTTGAGAAAGTGACGTCGCCTGCGGTTTAGGCTAGAAGGGATACAGCTCTGGCTACTGGTCATGCGCACATCAATCTAACGTTATAACATTTCGCTTTGTCTCGATTTCGTCAACAAAAATGAAGAGATATTTTAGCATAGTTTTTATTTTGTAAACCACATTTGGTCTCGTTTTTATTCGTCAACGATATTGCATTAAACATTTAATTATAGTCATCGTCACATGACCAGCATTTTCGTTTCGTCTCGTCTCGTTTTTCGTCACTTGATAAAGGTTGGTTGACGATGATATTTAGTCATACTTTTCGTTGACAAAAGCAACACTACTTACCATATAAACCGATGACTGCGCTGATGATGCCGAATGATTTACAGATCCTAAGTATCACTGACAAGCATCTGAACTTGTGTGGTAAGTATTTGTGTCGCTGCAGTATAATGCTGCCTTCATGTGCTATCGTAATTATGGTAAATACCAAAATCCGACATCTAAATTGCACATGAACACCCACTCACGTTGTAATTTCCACTGGAAAGCTCGAAATTTTTTATGATACCCGAGTTGCCGAGATGGGATAAACTTTGACCTTTCAACATGGCGGACAGCAACGGAACTATACTGAATGGTAAACATTCCATGATGTTAAAAGTAAAAAAAACTTATATAGGCTATATAAAATATATATACTTATATAGGCTTATATAAAAACTTATATAGGCTAGCTAAAACAGAACAATTAGTTAGTATTGTCTTTAAAAAAAACTATACTATTCATGATCAATAAGATATACAGCCTATCATTTATCGTTTGCGTTTTGATGCATCCTTTTCTTCCTGTAGCAGATGTATTAGGGAGTTTATAACCGTTTTAAAACTTTTACCCAAATAGCATGTGAGGACAAATTCCGAGTCCGCCATGTTTCTCTTCACTACGACAACAAAAGCACCTGAACACGACACACTGCTAATTTCCACTTCACAAGTGGAAAGCATCATCTTTCCCATATCACATGAAGGCAGCATAACTTTACAAAGAGCACATGCGATCACAATAGTGAGAGTAAAATGTCGCCGATTCAAAACGGCAGATTCAACAAACCTCCTATTAAAAGCAGCTAGAGCTCCGTAATAAAATATATATTTCCCCCATGTGCTAGCTATTGAGATGAGCAGCTCTGTGAGACAGCCAATCAGAGCAGAGCTCATCATTAATATTCACGGACCTTCCAAATAAGGCAAAAACAGACTATTTCATTGTAGGGACAAATGTAGATGTCAGAGAACAATTTAAAAAAATTGTATCAATGCATTCTATTTAAAAAAATACAGTATCATTTGAAAATTGCATCCTATCCTTCGGTCAGTGCTGTTTCAAACCGATCTCATGTCTAATGTAGCCTAGTACTGCCTTGAATAAGCTATTTTACATAACAGCTGTTTATATAATCCACAAGACTAAGATCTGTTCAAATTTACAGATTATTTATTCTTATGTTTGTTTTTACCTGAGTGTCTGTGATGCACACTAGAGAAGTAAACCGCACAAAGTCTCCAGTAATTTGCACGTGTAACTAATTTTAATTGAAAGTTTTTTGCATAATTTTTACTGATGATTTTGTTGTAATGCCGTCTATATAGATAGGCAGTGAGACTTAATCAGCATCATAAATCTAGAAACTCATAAATATAGAAGCTTTTAAAGGAGACTCAGCCCTGGGCTGTGATGTTGTGAAAGGATAACACTGTGATTGTGATAGTGATAGGAATGAGCTGTGGTTCGGTGGGCAGCTGTAGTTCTGTTATAGTTCTTCCTTCAAAACTCTGGTATCTAGAAAAGCATGAGAATGTTTATAGGCACTAAACCATTTGCTAACAAAAGCGTCACAAGCCTATAAACATTCTCACGTTGCAAGATGAGTGTTGTATCGTAATGGAGTTTTTATAATAAATCTGAATTCAGAGTGTGAGATGTTATAGAAATATGTTATTGTTATTGTATTAAAAATCATTTTAGTTTACTGAACAGCTCATTTTCATGAACAGCTAAACATTTGGCGAATCTTTTCAAAATCAGTCATGCCAACCCAAACAAATAAATCAATGTGTATCAATTTAAAGTTACTTTCTGGTATTAGTTTCAGAGAGGAAAAAAAAAAAAAAAAAAAAAACAAGTGTAAAAGCTGAGAAATGATAGCACAATGATAAATAGATGGCAAAACCAAACAACTTATTCATTCATAATCTTTAACTAAACTGTTTTACGGATGAAATATTACTGTGACATTAACACTGCCATCTTTAATCTCCATCTTTTATGAATAATAGAAAGTGAAAGAATTAAAATTTGAATTTACCCAATATCAAAGTGAGAAGAGAAAGTCTTGGCATCGTGATGCTTCTGTCGTTTCAAAATGAGGTTACTTCCTGACTGGTGTGAAGAGCTGATGCTTTGGTGAGAACTGAAAAGTAAACTATGTGTATGTTAGGTACCGATCTGTCCATCAGTCTATTGCCATTAAATAACACACATTTACATTTTTAATTGATGATGTGATTTGCACGTTTTTTTTTTCTCTGGAGGAAAAAAGTATAGAAATCATTTATATACATCATATATATCATATATATGATCTCTATCCTAAAAGTGAAAGTTTTTTGTGGTATGGATTCTGAAAAGAAGCTCTTTTAGAAGAAGTTAACACGGTTAAGCTGTGAGAAAGTTTTAAGGAAGTGTGATTTTGTACAAGCACATATGTATTTTTTTATTGACATTGGATTGCTCAGATAATGTTCTTTCTAAATGATAACAGGAAGTTGTATGACTAATTTTAGAAATGATCCCCAGTAAGTGACCACTAAAAGCTCTGAAAAATACCTGCTACCCTCTTGTACTAAAAATACAGCACAGAGTTTCAGTTTAACCTTTTAGCATTCTGCACACTGAAATGATCTTTTCCATGCTAGTCAGTTTGCACTAAATTTTTATTTGTGCAAGTAATTAATTTCCTGTCAGCTAAATTTGACCTTCTTTACACAAGCTGTTTCTTCAAATGAGATCTTCTCAAGGACTTGTGTTTGAAATGTGTTGGTGCACATTTTTGCTCATCTGATTGCAATTTGCAATGTTTCATTTTCTTAAATTCACCTGGCTAAATGTTTTCAGTATTGAAGGAGACACATGGAGACAACAGTTATCCAGTACAAGTTCTGTCAATGACAAGAATACAGAGCAACCGGTGGACAAGTGTTGCCAGTATGTAGGTGTGTGCATTAAAGAAGTTAAAGTTGCGCTGTACCATTTGCCAATGAAGCATTGGTTTGTTCTTTACTCCCCAAAATAGATAAGCGACTGCAGCTCTAAAGACCATTGCAGTACAGACGATAGCGGCCTTGAGAGGAAGAAGACATGTCGTTTAACAGGAAGATGCCATCAAGGCAAAACCTTTTTTCGTGAACCAAGATTATATGGCCACTTTTTCATGCATGACAACAAGCCACTGAAATGTTTCCCCCCACAATTTACCCGCTTGAAAGAGAAGGAAAATCTTACAAAATTTCCTGTGACAACTTGCAGTGTTACATATTACTGGCTGAGAAAAGCACACAAAACTGCGACCACACAAATTAGTATATTTCACACAGTGCATTTATTTTCAATTTATTTTTTCTAAGCATTGATTCCAATAAAGCAAAAAATAATATCAATCCATACTTAGCCATAACTGTACTAAACTGTTTTTAATTTTGCAGGAAAATGCAGCTCAATATAGCAAAGCACAAACAAACATAATATCCTGTGATATGAAAAAAAAATCTCACATTTCAGGGTGTGAGGAAACAAGGAAACCACAACTTTGTGTGTGTGTGTGTGTGTGTACCTGGTATTCATCACGTTGTGGAGACCAAATGTCCCCATAAGGATAGGAATACCAGTAGATTTTGACCTTGTGGGGACATTTCTCAGGTCCCCATGAGGAAACAGGCTTATAAATCATGCACAATGAGTTTTTTTGATGAAGTAAAAGTGTGCACAATCTCCTGTGAGGGCTAGGTTTAGGTGTAGGGTAGGTGTAGGGCCATAGAAAGTACGGATTGTACAGTATAAAAACCATTACGCCTATGGAATGTCCCCATAAAACATATAAACCCAACATGTGTGTGTGTGTGGGGGGGGGGGGGACACAAAATCTGCGTTTGACTAGATCTGTTTGTCATCCTGTGAGTGAGAGAAGAGGCCCTGTGGTCTGTGACGCAGTATGGCTCAAAAGCGATGAACTGTTGGGCAGCGACTGAATGCAGAATCAAAATAAACGGACAGTGAGCGATTGGAATATTGGAATATTAGATCTGATGTTCTCATAATTTGTCTGAGCGATAGCCTTGACGAGTTACCTATCAACCTACTTTTAACACTTATGCCTAAATTGTCTAAAACACAACTTAAAAACTGTTGTTGACCTAATTACAAATTGTAAATCTGCTATAGTAAATAAAATAGAAAATTTTAACACAAAAACAGCTCATGATTAAATTATTCAATTCATTTAGGATAACAACTTTTACCATTCAAAATATGGCCGGAAGTGTATCTGATTGGATTTGGTTCAAAAAGCTGCAGTACCTGCACACATCAGACAGATGGCGCTAAGAAGCCCCGTCTCTGTCTGCATCATCCATCTCCAGAGGCAGGAGCTGATTGGCTAAAGCGAAAACCAGATCCGAAGCCAGCGTTGTGCATCTGTGTGCGGTTTAGACTAAATCTACATTATCCGGATACATTTGAAAACGGAGTTTGCGTTTTAAAACGCTCTCCGTCCACACTAGCGTTTCCAAGTGTTTTCCAAAAGTTTCTCATCTACATTCAAACGCAGGAAAACGTTAAATTCGCTTTACTGCGCATGCGTAAAGCCTCCAAACCTCACTGAGATTATACAGACGGAACAGACAAAAGTTTTTACGCAATTCTTCTGGCAGGATCATTTTATTTACGGAAATATCTCATCATTCACTGACGCGTCCATGTCGCGCTCACTCATATTTTATCTGAAAAGCAGCTGTCCATGTTGTGCAGGACAGCAACTGTGAGTGAATTTTCTGTCATCATTTTAGGACTGTAATATGTACAAAGTAATCTCTTTAGCAGCAGTGTGACCGTGAATAGCACATAACAGGCACAATTACCGGTATAAACATAGATATCGTCATGGTGTCCTGATCCGATGTGTAACGCGTACAAATTCGCAAAATCTGTGAAAAAAAATGAAATACACGTATAAGTGCTTGTCCTACACAATAAATGTGTTCCCAGGGGTAACTTCTAAGCAACTAAAGACCTTTCTCACATTGGCTAATGTTAATGTTCAAGTGTTCACCATCAGAAGAACACTGAGCAATCATGGTGTGCATGGCAGAGTTGCAATAAGAAAACCACTGTTCTCCAAAAAGAAAATTGCTTGCTAAAAATCATGTGGACAAGCTAGAGGACCATTGGAGAAAGGTTTAATGGATAGATGAAACCAAAATTGAACTTATTGGTTTAAATGAGAAGCTATTATGCTCGGATAAAAACATGTGAAACATGCCTGCCATCATTGATGGAACAATGAATTCTGAATTATACCAGCAAATTCTAAAGGAAAACATCGGGACATCCGTTTAAGTCTCAGCAGCGAGACAACAACTCCAAGCACAGAAGTCATTCTACCAAAGAATGTTTAAAGAAGAACAAAGTTAATGTTTTGGAATGGCTGAGTCAAGGTCCAGACCTTAATGATGATGTTTGGGGTCATATTTATGGAGAAATGTGGAAAATTTGAAAGGGTTCACAAACTTTCAAGCAGAACTGTATGTATATATACAACTTATAACAACAAGATTGCAGTATTACACTAGTACAACTAATACAATTTATCTTCAACTTGTTACCACAAGACAGCAATCTTTTGTTATATTTAACTTTTTTTTCTTAAAAAATGAGTTAACCTTTTCCACTATCCATCAGTTTCATAATGTGTCCAACATTGTTGTTCTTGTTTGAAGGAATTTCCAACTTGAACTAGTTTTAATTACAGGGCTGTAAATGGGGGGAACTTAGGGGGACTGAATCCAGGAGTGAAATGTAGAGAACTTCCATCTTTTATCTTCATAATAACCTCCGAACGTCAAGCACAATTTATACATAAAATAATGGGATTTTCTGCATCTGTGGTTTAAAAATATAAAATATGTCCTGAACTTGGGACCCCCAATGAATCTTGGCCATTTCCACCACTGCTTGCAAGACAAAACATTTCAAGAATGCACTTTATTAACTTCATTTATCAGTTTTCTAAATAAAGTTGCTGATATTTTATTAATCAAATTATTTGGCTCTGACCATTTTAAATCATTATTTACAGTCCACCTGCAGTACCTCCATGGCCCACAGGGGTGAAGGTTTAAAACTGGCAATAAACAACCGGGAATGGAAGAGCACTTATTGTAACATTCCTACTAGTAGTATTAAACAACACCATGTTGAGTTCATTTTTTAATGATTTAAATCATACATGCCATAACAATACTGCACCTCCTTATTTTAAAAAGTTGTGCAGCTTAGTCTACCAAAGACAGAGCTCTTATCTTCCCAGCCAGTCCAATGCTACAACACAATATCACCATAAAGGATTATCAACAATCAAGCATAGCGTTAGTTCTGGCAGGTCCAGGGTCCACATCTGCTTATAGGGATAGGACACTTATCACAGCATCCATACATAAGGTACCATAGTATTATCAGCAGCTTTCACATTGCACAAAACCTAATTATCCTCCTCCTCTCGTCCAGTCAGGATTCGGCCTTCTGTTTCTCCTTTGAATCAGACTATTTTCTAAAATCCTTACATTATTAAACATTATTGATATCATGCAATATATTTATGTTGGCTCTGTTCTGTTTACCCTAAGGGGGTTATTGCTGCTCTCCCTGCTCTTATCCATGCTAGGCTGCATGCTTTACTTAGTAATATTTACATTGACATAGTCCTCTTTAGAAGAATCAGAGTCCACAATAATATACAGGTCCTTTTCAAAAAATGAGCATATTGTGATAAAGTTCATTATTTTCTGTAATGTACTGATAAACATTAGACTTTCATATATTTTAGATTCATTACACACAACTGAAGTAGTTCAAGCCTTTTATTGTTTTAATATTGATGATTTTGGCATACAGCTCATGAAAACCCCAAATGCCTATCTCAAAAAATTAGCATATCATGAAAAGGTTGTCTAAACGAGCTATTAACTTAATCATCTGAATCAACTAATTAACTCTAAACACCTGCAAAAGATTCCTGAGGCTTTTAAAAACTCCCAGCCTGGTTCATTACTCAAAACCGCAATCATGGGTAAGACTGCCGACCTGACTGCTGTCCAGAAGGCCATCATTGACACCCTCAAGCAAGAGGGTAAGACACAGAAAGAAATTTCTGAACGAATAGGCTGTTCCCAGAGTGCTGTATCAAGGCACCTCAGCGGGAAGTCTGTGGGAAGGAAAAAGTGTGGTAGAAAACGCTGCACAACGAGAAGAGGTGACCGGACCCTGAGGAAGATTGTGGAGAAGGACCGATTCCAGACCTTGGGGGACCTGCGGAAGCAGTGGACTGAGTCTGAAGTAGAAACATCCAGAGCCACCGTGTACAGGCGTGTGCAGGAAATGGGCTACAGGTGCCGCATTCCCCAGGTCAAGCCACTTTTGAACCAGAAACAGCGGCAGAAGCGCCTGACCTGGGCTACAGAGAAGCAGCACTGGACTGTTGCTCAAATTTTGCATGTCATTCGGAAATCAAGGTGCCAGAGTCTGGAGGAAGACTGGGGAGAGGGAAATGCCAAAATGCCTGAAGTCCAGTGTCAAGTACCCACAGTCAGTGATGGTCTGGGGTGCCATGTCAGCTGCTGGTGTTGGTCCACTGTGTTTTATCAA
Source organism: Garra rufa (assembly GCF_049309525.1). Taxonomy (NCBI): domain Eukaryota; kingdom Metazoa; phylum Chordata; class Actinopteri; order Cypriniformes; family Cyprinidae; genus Garra; species Garra rufa. The sequence continues at coordinate 38,869,689 of NC_133361.1, read as the reverse complement.
GGGCAGGGTCAATGCAGCTAGCTATCAGGAGATTTTGGAGCACTTCATGCTTCCATCTGCTGAAAAGCTTTATGGAGATGAAGATTTCATTTTTCAGCACGACCTGGCACCTGCTCACAGTGCCAAAACCACTGGTAAATGGTTTACTGACCATGGTATTACTGTGCTCAATTGGCCTGCCAACTCTCCTGACCTGAACCCCATAGAGAATCTGTGGGATATTGTGAAGAGAAAGTTGAGAGACGCAAGACCCAACACTCTGGATGAGCTTAAGGCCGCTATCGAAGCATCCTGGGCCTCCATAACACCTCAGCAGTGCCACAGGCTGATTGCCTCCATGCCACGCCGCATTGAAGCAGTCATTTCTGCAAAAGGATTCCCGACCAAGTATTGAGTGCATAACTGAACATAATTATTTGAAGGTTGACTTTTTTGTATTAAAAACACTTTTCTTTTATTGGTCGGATGAAATATGCTATATTTTTTGAGAAGGACCTGTAGTCCTGTTCAGAATGATCAGAGTCCACATTAATATAGTCTTGTTCAAAATGGTCAGAGTCCACATTAATATAGTCCTGTTCAGAATCATCGTGATCCATGTTTTCACCAAGATTTACATTTTCATAATCAACCGCATCGTCTTTTTCATTTTTGGTATTATGTGATGCAGCTTGACCTAGTGATATTGCATAGAGGTGAAGGACAATTAAACGTCCTTTAGCAGAAGGACAACTATGAGGAAAGACAATAAGAGCAGCACAGCTGACACTGCAGCACCAATGACAGGAAGCAGGGAGGCTGAGAGAGACACATGTTTGAGTTAAACTTTCATTACCAGCAGTACAGCTTGTTTTAGACTCTTACACATCAGTACCTGTGATAGTGATGAGCAGCAGTTCAGAGGCAGATGAACGGAAGGAGTGTGAGGAGACACTGACTTCATAAACACAACTGTAGTTTCCCTCATGTGAATAATCTGCCTCAGGAAAGGAGAAAGAGGCAGAGTGACTAACAGCTGACTCACTCCTGGTGATGTTTGACCCTCTGAACAGGTGAAAAGAGCCTCCAGGATACTGAGATTCAGTGAAAAAGATGATAGTGAAACTGTGACCCCTGGTGATCACTGGCCCCTGAGACCCCTTAACAAACCATCCATCAGGAGTACTGTGAGAAATACTGGGCTGCTGCAAGTTCACTAGAAACAAGAAGAATACATTTACAGTGCATCCGGAAAGTATTCACAACACTTCACTTTTTCCATATTTTGTTGTTACAGCCTTATTCCAAAATTGATTAAATTCATTATTTTCCTACAGATTCTACAAGCAATACCCCATAATGACAACATGAAATGAGTTTGTTTGAATTTTTTGCAGATTTATATGTATAAAAAATAATAAAATCACATGTACATAAGTATTCACAGCCTTTGCAATGACACTTCAAATTGAGCTCAGGTGCATCCTGTTTCCACTGATCATCCTGATGCTTCTACAACTTGATGGAGTCCACCTGTGGTAAATTCAGTTGAGTGGATATGATTTTGAAAAGCACACACCTGTCCAACAGTTAACAGTTCATGTCAGAGCACAAACCAACCCATTAAGTTTTTTAAATTGATAATGGGAGATTAGTCAGGGTCGAGGGAATGATGAATGCAACAATGTACAGAGACATCCTTGATGAAAACCTGCTCCAGAGTGCTCTAGACCTCAGACTGGGGCAACCCTAAGCACACAGCCAAGACAACAAAGGAGTGGCTATGGGACAACTCTGTGAATATCTTTGAGTGGTCCAGCAAGAGCACAGACTTGAACCCAATTGAATATCTCTGGAGAGACCGGAAAATGGCTGTGCATCGATGCTCACCATCCAACTTGATGGAGCTGGAGAAGTACTGCAAAGCAGAATGGGAGAAACTGCCCAAACATAGGTGTGCCAAGTTTCTTATCATCATACTCAAAAAGACTTGAGGCTGTAATTGGTGCCAAAGATGCTTCAACAAAGTATTGAGCAAAGGCTATGAATATTTATGTACACGTGTGTGTGTGTGTGTGTGTGTGTGTATATATGTATATATATATATATATATATATATATATATATATATTATTTATTTTTTTTCTTTGACGTTGTCATTATGGGGTATTGTTTGTAGAATTTTCTAGGAAAATAATGAATTTAATCCATTTTGGAATAATGGATAACAAAATGTGGAAAAGTGAAGCGCTGTAAATACTTTCCGAATGCACTGTATATGGTTACAGAGACTTGAACAATAAAGCTTACATCTTTAGATAAACAAAAATGATTTAAAAACTGCATACTGTTGGGATCAAAATTTAATCTACAGCCATTTCCACTGGTGGTGGATGAGGAGATACCCCTGACACTGTAAAGCGCTTTGAGTGTCTAGAAAAGCGCTATATAAATGTAACGAATTATAACGAATTATTATTAATTATTATTTTACAAATGAGCTCAAATTTGAAAAAGGCATCATTACAGAATGAGTTTTCTTACACATTTCTACTGCATGTAATCTATGATGTAGGCAATAAGACAAGACCGAACACACTCACCCACAGTGATGATAACAGTGTTGCTCAAAGATGACTTGATGTTGTTTTGGTAGGAGTAACGACAGCTGTAGCTGCCCTGATGTGAGATGTCTACATTATGGTTGAAAGTCACACTGGATGCATGATTCTGGGAGGATACAGATGAACCATTTCTGAAGAGCTGGAATTTAAAATTAGCATTGCATCTTGGTTTAGGTGTTGTGCATCTGAACTGGATATTTTCTCCAGGAGAAACAACTGCATGTCTAGAGGTCAGGGAAAGGGTTGGCATCCGCAGCTTACCTGCAAAATATATGTTTATTTATTTTTAATGATTTATTGAGACATAATGTGTAAAAGCATAAAATTCATGATGAAAACTGGGAGGTTTGTGACTGTCCCATTGACTACCAAGTAAATAACACTGTCAAGGCCCAGAAAATCTTAATGTAATTTCTGTTGGTAATTTCCTCCGAAATAATGTATCAAGATGCCTAATATTTGACTTACCTGAACAAACAACACCAGCATTTTGATTGTCTCTACAGTAATGATTTCCTAATCCACGGTGTGGACATTGTGTGAGGGTTCCTTCACTTCCTGAGCAGTGAACATCATCCAGCCAGACTGATCCACTGCCTTGACCAAAGGTGGCACTATGAGGTGCACTGATGGCTGATCCACACTGTAACTGTCTGCACACCACAGCAGCATCATTCATGTCCCAGTTATCATCACACACCGTTCCCCATGTGCCATTATCAGAACCATTGACCAACCTTATGTCTGGTAGTTGGCCTTAAAAATAAAATTACAATGTGATTAAAAATGTGTTATTTTTTGCTGTAAGTATTAATGTTTGACATAGACCAAACATGCATAGCTCCATTTATTTTCACACGTTTTTTTAATAATTATTATTTCTTGAAGCCAAACATTTCAGGTTTATGTTGTTTTAATTGCTGTACACATTTTCAAAACACTTCATATATTTTAGACAAATAAATCTTAAATTAGTACAAAATGTAACCTCAGAAAATACTGCATAAAATATCAAGGTGAACAGCACAAGCATAATTTGAAAACATACGTACTTTTATCTGAGCAGACGACACCTGCATCTTGACCATGACTACAGCTATGTGATCCAAATGAAGGATGTGAGCACTGTGTGAGCGATGATTCACTTCCTGAACATCTCACATCGTCCAACCAGATCTGACCACTTCCCTGGCCAAAATGAGCACCGCCATGTACACTATCAGCTCTTCCACATCCCAACTGTCTGCACACCACAGCAGCATCATTCATGTCCCAGTCGTCATCACACACTGTCCCCCATTGGCCATCATAAAAGATCTCAACTCATCCAGAGCAGTCATTAGTACCATTTACCTATCATAACTGATACTATAATCTCCTAATAAAAATAACTCAATTATGATACAACTTGCATCTTACAACAGGCTAAACTTGCAGAGCCAAAACAGGGACTAGTTATGTCATGATGCAGCAAGTTTAAAAAATGAGTGACTAACAGTTACTTACCAGTTACAGAAGTCAGAGCACAAGACATGATTAGGCAAATAAAAAACTAAATAAAAAAATAATAAAAAAAATAAATTAAAAAAAGATAGACATAATTAAGGCATCATTTGAAAATCACATCCTACTATTTATTAATTTAGTCAGTGCTGTCTCAAACTGATGTCTTGTTAATGACGCTCAAGAGGATGCGCCTGCTTTGAAACGCAGCAGTGGCGCCTCTACTGGGCGCAGGTAAAATAGGTGAGGTATAACTCATAATTCTTTATCAAATAACATAACAGCAGTAGCAGCTTTTTAGTATGCATAATGATCTCCCGCCATTCTTTTCTGAACACTTGCTCTGGGCTTTCATGTTTCATGATGGTGGCTGAATGAGCTATGGTTCTATGGTCAGTTGTTGTTATAGTTCTTCCTCCAAACCTACAGTGTAAAAACTGTGGTATCTAGAGCACGAGAATGTTTATAGGCACTGAACCATGTGTTAACAAAAGCCGTGTGTTATAAACATTCTCATGTTGTAAGGTATGAGTTGCATCGTAACAGGGTTATTTTGTTTTTTTAATATTTATATGCACTCAGGTGTGAGAAGTTTAAACATATTGTTAGAATTATTTAAAATCATTTTAGTTTACTGAACAACTCATTTAACATGAAGCAGTTTAAAGTTGTTTAGAGCAGTTATCTTGTTTAATGTCTTTTCAAAATTATATCAACAGATAAATCATCATGTATCAGTTTAAAATTACTTTCTGGTATTAGCAAATAGTTTCAGTTCAGTTACAAAAAAAAACATGACAGCACGATAAAAAGATAGAACAACCAACCAAGTTTCTCAGTTCATAATCTTTAACTAAACTGGTTTAAGGATGAAATATTACTATGATATTAATCCTGGGATGAGCAGTAATAAGAGAGAGAGAAAGAAAGAGAAAGAATGCAAGAATTGAACATTTTATTTACCCAATATCAAAGTGAGAAGAGAAGCCCTTGGCATTGCCATCCTCACGTTGTTTCAAAATGTGTATGAGGTTGCTTTCTGATTACTGAGAAGAGCTGATGATGCTTTGGTAAGAACTGAAACATAAACTATGTGTAGCTGGTCTGTTCATCAGTCTATTCTGAGGCCTTAAACAGGACACCCCACAAATCCCCAGATACATAGTACTCAGAAATGGTGTTTAAATTCAGCATTCAATGTGAAATCATGCTAAATTTGTGCCATTGATTTAGAAAATAGCTCTATTTTCAGAAAACCAAGTTAACACCCATAAACCAGGGTGTCTACAGGTTTGACCAAGTTAAATTTAAGACATTTTAAGACTTTTTAATACCATTTTCAAACAAAATTTAAGACCAAATTGAAAGTCCCGCAAAAGTCTAGCACAAAACTATGAAGATATTTTAAATTATTATTTTATTTAACTGATTATTCTTGGGAATATTCAACAGAAAACACTATTCCAGAAGAAGAAATTATTTTCTATTCCATGACAAAGTCAAGGCTCTCACACACTTTGAAGCCAATGTAACAGTGTAACAAACACGGATTTTGAGTCATGGATCGGATCATTTTTCGGATCAGAAAAAAAAAAAAAAAGTTTGTTTTTTCCTAATTACTGAATGCTAGGCTACTTCTCATCCACAGCAAAAACTACTATCTGAACTAAAGTTCAGTAACAAAACAAGAACAATTACACAAATGACAAGTGTAAATGAATACAACATAAAGTTAGTAATAAAATCAATAACACTAGTATTCAGGAGGGGAAATTTAATAATTAATTGTAAAATAACTAGTGTTTCTCACTGCAGGTATTTATAGGACACTGTCTCTTTAAGGCCAAATGCTTGAAACCGAATACTGGCACGCATCTCTTTCTCAGCTGTTTCGGTTCACTGAAGACATAAACGACTGTTAAACAGAATACCAAAACGGGTATTAAGACATGACTTGGTATGTACGTTTCCGTTCAAATAGCAGTTAAAGAGGAATCAATCTGTGTGAATCGCGCCGCGCGCCTCTCTCTCCTCTCTCTCTCTCTCTGCGCGTGCTCGCGTCAGGTGTGTGCGGCAACGTAAAAACATGTGCTAATTATAAACTTTTACTCTATGATGGTTAAACTTAACAGTTAATCTGCAAATCAAATGCGTGTAGTTGGGCGGAAACCCGCTAAATCTGGCAACACTGAGGCGTTGTCAAGCAAGCGCGTGTCTAGCAACAGAACAGATTTAGAACGTGCGCAGGAGATTCTCCTCAAAACGATAAACTTTTCCTTTTCAAAGTGTAAAAAATTTAAGACCCTTGGATTTAGATTTAAGACAAATTAAGACATTTAAAGGCCTTATTTTAGGACAATGGAATTTAAGACTTTTTAAGACTTTTTAAGGATCCGCGGCCACCCTGATAAACAACTGGACATTAAGCTGTTTGTTCAAACTTCTGAGCGGTCGTGATAGAAGGCAGTTAGCACACATTAACAGTGAAAACCCCTTAAATAGAAATTAATAATCAAATTGTTGGGCGCTGCCCCTTTAAGAACGTTGTTTTTCGGTGAACTCATGTGATCGCTAAAGCAAAGAGCTATGTTGTCCGGCTGTAGCTTGTTAAACTATTACACGTGAAAGTACATACATCTAGGGGAGAGCGGGACACAACCTAACACTTTTTGAATTTCGCGGTTTATGTAAATCGGCCCTTAGAATCGTCCTAACTTACAATACAACCCCCCCCCCCCCCTAGCGGCGCCCCTGACTCAGACAGAAGTGCTCACAAAAGATGGGTCATGCCAAACACTTGATAATTCACCTGTCAAGCAGCATGTATCAACAAAGCACGCTAAGAAGCCAGAACGAAGAAGCAAGAGTAAGAATAAATCTTCAATTTATTAATTTGTCAACCCATAGTTATCAGATGTTAACGAATGAATCGTAAAAATGTCTTATCATTAGGCACTCAAATGAAGCAACATACTAAACATGTTGGCTGCAGTACTATTATGTTGAATACTTCATTTGTGACCCTGGACCACAAAACCAGAGAGAAAATCACCTTTAAAGTTCTCCAAATTAAGTTCTTAACAATGCATATTACTAATCAAAAATTACATTTTGATAGGTTTACAGTAGGAATTTTACAAAAAAATCTTAAAGGCATTTCATATCATGGGAATTAGCCAAACAACCTTCCTCAAGTACCAACGGACTTTACTCTTCCCTACAATCAACTGGCTGTGGCAGATGCAGCAAAGTACTGCAATTTCGGAAGCAGTCAACAATGGGCACATCTTTCTGGGGGAGACAAGAGAGCTGACACATGGTATGTGTAATAAACTGAATTTATATAATGCAGTTTTCACTCTATTTACACCATAATATAGTAGTTTTCCTGAGATTCATTTTTACAGGGCACAGTGCTAAATTTGGTACGTACACAATGCTGGACCTAAAAGCAAATAGGGTAATGGACATCCAGCTCATTCAAGTATGTGTGTATATGTTTAATTTAATTGTGAACATTGATATGTGTAGCATTATTTATCCAAGCAGTTTAAAATGAAACAATTATGTTTTTAGAGCAATGATGTTGGGAACAGTCAGCGCATGGGAAAAGGAGGGCTTGGAACGATGTCTAAAACAACTGGAGGAGAGAGGGGTCCATGCTCAAATACTTGTCACAGATAGGCATCCATCTGTCATAAAGTTTCTCAAGGACAGCAGACCAGGTGTTGTGCACAAGTTTGATGCATGGCACATGGCAAAAGGTGTGTTTTACAATGTACAATATGACCAAGATAAAAGAAATAGTATATAAATATTTCAGTATTATCATGTGGCATAACTGTCAGTTGTCTTATTTGTTTTAAAAAAATAACTGTATTCCTTAGGTGTGGCCAAGAAAATTGACCATATAGCTAAGAGTTGCAGAGAAGTTGGTGCTTGGAAAAAGAGCATCGTCAACCATCTATATTGGTGTGGAGCTATAGAGGCTGTGAAATTGTGGCCAAGTGGAAATCCGTTGCAAATCATGTGCAGAACATTCATGAGCATGATGGGCAATTTCCCCAATGCCTCCATGAACCACTTGTTGGAGACCAAACACGGCAGTGGCTAAAACCAAGTAAGAATAAATATTGAAATACAGATTTTTTTTTTTCTTTACGTATACATACCATTTTGTTTTATTATTCAATGATTGCATTTCACTTCTATTATTGTACACTTCTTTCCCTTAAGTATCTTTTGTTGTCTGTTGATGTAAGTTGACGATTATTTTTCCACTAGGTACTGCTGCTTGTGAGAAGCTCTGTGACATAATCCTGGCTTCAAGACTGCTTAGGGACTTAGAAAATCTAAGTGAGCACCGCCAGACTTCCTCTCTTGAGTCATTCCGCAGTCTGCTCATTCGGTTTGCACCAAAGAGTGTAGCATTTTGTTTTGTCGGGATGTTGTGCAGGTATGTTTTTATTTGCAAGTCCTTTATGTAACAAATTTTGTCAATAATGCATCATTGAGAAAATAAGCTTGGTCGTTTGTAAAGTATCAAGTGATTCACACTGCATACATTCTCACCTTAGATCACAACTCTCAGCCATGCACTACCATGAATACAGTGCAAGAGAACAAGCAACAACTGCTACTGGACAGCTAAGATGGCACAAGCCGTATCCTCGTTACAAAAAGGGAGAATGCACAGTGAGGCCAATTAAGACGAGGCCTACATATGGTATGCAATTTAGCAGCATTGACTATATGCAATTACAAAATAGTTTTTGTTCTTAATGTCATGTTCTTTTCATTCTGCAGGGTATGTGGATCGATTACTGGAGGTTCTTTTTGACTGTGTTAGAGGAGCCGAAGCAGTTTCAGGACGAGCTCAAGAAAGTGCACATTCCGGAACAATTGTGTACACCGTTCACAAGACCTGAAAATTTTGAGGCTGTAGCAATGCACACTTCACGCCTCAAATCCTTGACAATGGAGTAGAAGAGCCAGCTGATGTTCACAAAAATGCAGAATCCTTGCTATTTAAGTAAAGTTTTTTTTTTTTTATCTCAGCCATAGCCTATGTTTATATCTATATATATGTAGCTATAAATACTATTTAAAATAAACATTTGGAATGGCACTTAAGATTGATGACAGTCTTATTGTGCTGAATGTTTAACCACTTAGATACTTTTAACAATGTGACCTTTAACATGTCCATTTACATGTCTATTATACTAGCCATTTAGTAAATGTGTCCTCTGCTTTGTTTCTTTGAGTGCTATTATCAAATGATAGTCTACCAGTCTACTACTTGCAAAGTATCGCATAATTTGTTCTGTTTACACATTTCATTATGACTGAATGCTAATGTTATGTTATATTCTACTTATTCAAATGTCATTAAATCAATAAGGTAAAATATTTTGTATCGTGTGTGTCTTCATGAAACCCCAATATGTCTGTTTTAAGTTTATAGTGATTATATGTCAGTAAATTAATGGTTTTATGTTTATGTACAATTTTAGGAAGCAGAGAAACTACCATTCGTTGCAAATACATATTTTAATTTTTTTTCTCTTGGTGTCGCTGTCCATCTTGCCAAAATGTGTGTGTTTACATTGTTGGTGTGCAAATTAGCAGAATTCATTCACTTTTTGTCACTCCCCCTTTAATGCAGTCTCTGCCTTGTCTCCACACTCTACCCCACCCCTTACCCCCAGTTAAAAACGCCCGTTTTCAGAAAGTTTTTCAAACCAGAGGTGTAAAAAAAGCACCTCTGAATAAGGGGGGTGTTGTGACAATTTAATCGGGAGGAATGGGGAAGTTGACTGACTTAACCCTAAAGACCGACCTTATGTGAACTCCAGTTTATAAAGGATTGCATAAAGTAGGCTTCCTGGTTGACAACCACAGTATGATGCTCTAAAGTTTGAGTTGCTCCAACATTTCATTGACAATTTGGTGGGAAAGGTGGAGTTTCTTAAGTTTGTACCAACTCTAAGTGACTCATTTGAGTTCAATTACTAGCTCTTGTCTTGCCATGTTATCTTTTGAAGTCAACTCTGTAGCATCAAGTGGCTAAAGATTTGCTCTTTGTAACCAACCTGGTACTGATAATCACTGGCAAGATCTAAACCCTTGCTTCCATGAAGGTGCTGTTCTTGAGTTTTTAATCACTTCAAGTGACTAGAACAGGCGTGGCCAACCTCAGTCCTGCAGAGTCTTGCTCCAACTGTAATCAAACACTTGAACAAGCTAATAAAGCTCTAAGCTTTACTGGAAATCTACAGGATGGTTAAGTTTCAAAACTGGGGCAATATTCTGCAGGACTGTGGCTGAAAATTGTGAATGAAAATGGTGGCGCGTGCACACGCAGCGGCTTCTCTCTCTCTCCCGACCAAACAGTGTTTTCATGTTTTTCGTCCTGTAAGTCGCATTGTTTTTTGTCTTCGTCACGTTTATCTGCCCTTAAGCGCGTTTATAGCTGAACATTTTTGCTCGACATCAGCAGAAACAAAGTTTTTAAGTTGAACTCTGTGGACGCTGAAGAGCTGAATGATCTGGATCTGCTCCAGAGGCCTATTCAATCACCGACCCCCACTCCCGCACCTCGCCCACAATGAAGGCACCTCAAGCGGTGTGAGAGGAAGCAGAAGAGGGTAAGCGTGGAGGTATCCGAGCTAGGCTAGCGGCTAGTCCACACAAACCTGCTATCCATTCCATCGTTCAGGAAGACCACAAGCAGTACGGGTCGGCAGTAACACATCCAGCACCATTCTTAACACGGGGGCCCCTCAGGGATATATGCTGTGCCCCCTCCTCTTCATTCTGCTGACCCACGACTGCACACCGTCACACAGCTCCAACCTCTTCATTAAGTTTGCAGATGACACAACTGTGGTGGGTCTCATTAGCAACAGGGATGAGACAAACTACAGAAGTGAGGTGAGCCGCCTGGCCACGTGGTGCGGAGACAACAATCTCTCTCTGAATGTGGAGAAGACGAAGGAGATTGTTGTTGACTTCAGGAGAGCGCACACTCAGCATGCTCCTCTGACCATCAACGGTGCATCTGTGGAGAGAGTGAGCAGCACCAAGTTCCTGGGTGTGCACATCACTGAGGATCTCTCCTGCACAAACAACACCACTGCACTGGCCAAGAAAGCACAGCAACGCACAGCCCCCATCATGTACACATTCTACCGAGGAACCATCGAGAGCATCCTGTCGACCTGCATCACTGTGTGGTTTGGAGCCTACAATCCATCCTGCCAAAAAACTCTCCAACGCATAGTCAGAGCAGCTGAGAGGATCATTGGTGTCCCTCTAACCACCTTCCAAGACATCTACAGCACACGTCTCACCAAAAAAGCCCTCAGCATAGCAGCTGATCCCACCCACCCAATGCAAAGCTTCTTCAGCCTGCTGCCATCAGGGAGGAGACTGCAAAGTCTCCAGGCCAGGACCAGCAGTCTGAAGGACAGCTTCATCCTTCAGGCTGTCAGGAAACTCAACTCTCTCCCTGCTCTGCCCCCACTCCCCTCACTCCCCTCATCTGCCCCACAAACTTTCTGAACTGACACACACACACACTGACCTGCACCAGTCACTTTGCGCAGCATTGGTCTGCCAACTACCTCACACTACTCATAAGACTGTTACAAGACTGCTCTGACACTTTTACATTATTACACACAAGCTCTGTTGCACTATATTGTTTACATGGTTTGCACTCTCTACCATATGCCCTTACTTGTATATTGTATTTTTCATTTTTATACATTATATGTTTATTTGTACTTATTCGTATTCTTTGCGGGTGCCAAGTCTACGTCTTCCATTTCCCGCTTCATGCCTCAAACCCATGGATGGGTGCCGTTCATGTTCCAGGAAGGGTACAGTCATTCTGTTTGTACTACAAGAATTAGAAGTTAATAATCTGTGGAACCTCTTGCATATCTACTTCTGTCTTTTAAAGGCCACTATTGTTTCTAAACCTAGTGATGCTGGACACAAGTCATGTTCTTTTGCCAATAGGTATGTTTATGCAATTTTAAGACATAGTTTTGAATGCGCAGTGTTTAATTTGTGTCTCATTGCAGATGGTTTGCAGCTGATGGGAACCAGCAGGTTTGTGGTCATTGTGACTCAACATGGTCCTGATAGTGTTAGATAGCTGCTTTCAAAATTTGCTTTTGATGCTTCAAGTGCTGTACTGGACCTAGGTGTTTGCTTTTCCAGGTGCAAAGCCTCACTTGGTCCCCTAATGGTTCAAGAGCAATGAAAGACTTCTGGTTTTCAATAAATTTGTTAAACCTGTTCTCGTTTCCAGTTTGTTTTTTCTCATTTGCTAATAGATAAACTCTCCAGGTCCGGAGGAGAATCAAGTGTAATCAATTAAGCTGAAAGGGGAGGAGCCATCCTAATTCAAAGCTGTATAAAAGGCAAAGTCAAGCACTGGTGAGTATTGTGGCATTGATTCCAAGTTTGTTAGGATGGCATTCCTGCAAGGTGTGTTAGTGCTGGCTGTGATTGTTGTATTCGATCTGAGCAATGCACAGGGAAGTTTGAAGTACCGTCAAAGTCCAAGGAGCATGAGCTCAGAATCACATCTGGCTTCCGGAGGTCCTGCTGTTTCTCCTCGAGGACTCTGGAACCCTATGGGAATGACCTCTGCCTTGCAGAGTCCTTTTGGAGTTCAGGAGAAGCAGCTGATGCAGGGTCCAGTCAAGCCTCTGGATTGGAGGTTTCCAGTTGTTCCAGAGGTTCAGAGTGAGTTGGCAGTGGATTTCCAGATCAGGCAACCCGTGACTCCCAGTAGCGTAGCTGTTCAATGCAGTGAGAGTAGTGTTCATGTGGAAGTACAGCAGGACTTGTTTAGCAATGGTCACCTCATCCAGCCATCTGGTTTGTCTTTGGGAGGGTGTTCTGTTGTCGGTCAGGTTCCAGGATCTAGGGTGCTCTTCTTTGAGTATGAACTACAGAACTGCAACAGTGTGCTGATGGTAAGAACTTGTGACTCTGTGAATATCCATTAAACCCTTAAATGTAGATTTCTTCACTCTGAGTTTGGTTCTTTAAGAACTGTTCACTGAAAGGTTCCTTGGAACCCAAAATGAATATTCTGTGGCATAACCTCAAGAGCATGGCTGAGTTGAATGCTCTTGGTAACAACTTCCATCTCTTACAGGTAACTGAGGATGAGCTTGTCTACACGTTCTCTCTTACCTACGCTCCCGAGGCACTTGCTGGCACTCCAATTACCCGTGCCGATGGCGCGATTGTTGGCGTTCAATGCCACTATCAAAGGTAAGTGACTGTTGCCTCTTGCCTTGTTGCAACTGTAAGATCAATTAATTGTGTCTTGAACTGCAGGCTTCAAAATGTAAGCAGCGATGCCTTGGTTCCAACTTGGGTTCCTTATGCCTCAAAAGAGGTTGGTGAAGATGTCTTGCTCTTCTTCTTGAAGATCATGTTGGGTAGGTGCAGTTTCTTTGGACCTTTGGCCTTGTGCATGTGGCTTTGCCTAAACTCTGTTCTTCTTGCAGATGACTGGTCCTATGAGAGGCCTTCAAACTATTACTTCCTGGGTAATGTCTTCAATATTGAGGCGTCTGTGAAGGTGTACAATCATGTGCCTCTGCGTGTGTTTGTGGACAGCTGTGTGGCTACCCAAGTACCTGATGTGAACTCCCTTCCGAGATATGCCTTCATTGATAATCATGGGTAAGTTGAACTCTTGGTATTGAGTTGCTCATTGTAACTGCTGTCATCACCCGACGATGATGGGTAAGGTCTCAATGCTTGGTTCTGTAGTTGACCTCCTTGAGTCAATCTTTGTAGCTGAGGTTGATGTTGTAGAGTTGATTTTGCATTTGCCGTTTATAGCAACTTTGTCCTAATTGATAACTAGGGTCAACTCTATAGCGTAAAGTGACTCCATGAATGAAGTGCATCTTGTAATGATTTGTCACTGAGTACATCGCAAAGCCTTGGCACTTGATGCTCTAAAGCGGGGTTCTTCAAATCTTGCCCAGCACTGGGCGTTTAGCTCCAAGAAAAGATTAAAGTGTAGAGTCAACACCACCAAAGCTCCAAAAATCAAGTGCATTTTAGATTTCCAATCCTAATCAAACTCCTGAACCTAATCGAGCTCTAAAGTTTACTGAAACTCCACAAGCAAAATGCTTTTAATCAAGGTTTAGGGTTAAACTCTGCAGGCCTGAGGCTCTTCAGGACTCCTGGACTAGAGCTGCCCTTATGCCTTTAAGGTCATGTAACTGTTTGAGCTCACGTTCTTTTAAGGTGCTTTGTGGATGCCAAGGCTACATCTTCCAGCTCCCGGTTCATGCCTCAAACCCAGTATGACAAGGTCCAGTTCCAGCTGGAGGCATTCATGTTCCAGGGGGGAACCAGTCATTCTGTATGTACTATGAGCATCAAGAGTTAATTTGAGTTTTTCCCTGCTGCTTTGGGTTTGACCTAATTGAGTCTCTCGCAGATCTATATAACCTGTCTCTTGAAGGCCACTATTGCTGCTGTACCAAGTGATGCCGGACACAAGTCATGTTCCTTTGCCAATGGGTATGTTTATGCATTTAAGACCTTTTAGTTTAAGGTGCGGTGTGTAACTTGTGTCTCATTGCAGATGGTTTGCAGCTGATGGAAACCACCAGGTTTGCGGTTGTTGTGACTCAACATGTGGTCCTGATAGTGGAACTGCTGCTTTCAGTGGTAGGTAGCTGCTTTCAAAGTTGCTTTTGATGCTTTAAGTGCTGTATTTGACCTAGGTGTTTGCTTTTTCTAGATGTTCAGTGGGAAGGCAAGGCCTCACTTGGTCCCCTAATGGTTCAAGAGCGTGGCAAGACTTCAACTGGTTTTCAATAAACTTTAAGAAACCTATTCTTGCTTCTGTGTGGTGTGTGGTGTTTTTGTTTTTTTTTTTTTTTTTTTTTTTTTTTTTTTTTGTCTTGGTTTGACTTAAACGTGTTGTCCTTATGGGTAAACTGGCACTCTTAGTACTTGAGGTTTTAAAGGGTCACAAAACCCTAATTTGTTTTGTGCTCATTGGCTGCGTGGCTTGTATAGTACCACTCTACATTGGCTTGACTGCCCTTTTTAAGCATTAATGAGCAGTGTAATGTTATACATGACAAAGGACTTGTCTAATCCAATCTCTGCACCATGCTTTGCATGAGCTGGCACAGTATTTATGCATTGGAAAGTAGCACTTGTGTCACTTGTTTGTTAGCTGGCTTGCTGTTTCAGAGACATGGTTTGTGCCCTTCTTCTTTGTAAAAGTTTGTTTCCCCGTGACAGGTGTAAAGAGTACCCGAAAACCATACTTGAGTAAAAGTACAGATACCTTACTGTAAAAATTACTCCGTTACAAGTCACCAATTCCAATAAGACTTGAGTAAAAGTCTTAAAGTATCCGATTTTAAAAGAACTTAAGTATTTTACTTGTACTGAATGTAGGCTCAAAGAACACAAAGAAATGTGTATAACAAGAAACTGTTTTTTTTTTGTGAGTATTTATATCCTAATATAGAAATGAAATTGAACACCTAAATGTTTCAAAATGGCAGAACAAGTCACTACTCTCAGTCAAACTCAAATGTTCAAAAAAGGCACAAGTAAAATGTTCTTCAAGAAGGTATTTTCAGTCAACAATGGACAAAAAAAAAGTAAAATCCATTATTTCATCTGACAATTCACGATGCCTTGATGGCATACAAATATTCACTTTTGCTGATGGAAAAGGGCATAAAGTCTCTGAAAGAAACTTTAAAAGAAAACGCATAGCATCATTACTGTACATTATAACATTACTCACATGGGGATTTTGAATTCCGCACAGAGATTCCGTTCATGTGGAGTAGTCTCATTTAGCACATAGGTAAATAGCATCCAGTACCTTCAGCACCCTGCAGATGGCCATATCGCCTCTTCCGCTCAAGAAATTACCCATAGCAGTGTACGTTCAAATGTAGTGGAGTAAAGAGTACATATATTACATAAATGTAGTCGAGTAGAGAGTAAAAGTTGCTTATATTTTTGATACTCAGTACAAGTAAAAAGTAGCCAAAAAAATACTTAAGTACAGTTACGAAGTCCATTTACTCAAATACTTTACACCACTGCCCCGTGATGAGACCAGAGCTGAAGTTTGGAGGTGTGCTGCTGGGTTGCGGAGTCCTACGAAAACAGCAAATTTGTCTGTAAGGAACATCTCAGTGTGTTTTTTTTTTTTTTTTTGAATTGGGGACTTGTGGAAACCCGGTTTTGCGGCTCATCTTTTGAAGAAAGACGCCAGCCCAGCTCCTTTCGATTCTGCCATCTGCACAAAAATGGTGTTTGATTTGCGCACATTATGTTATCGTGAACAACCCTCAGTTTTTATGATTTAGGCATGCTCGTTTTTTTAAGTATTTTAAATGTGCGTGTAGTAATTTGTCTTTGCACTACTTGGTACGGTGTTGTTGCTAAATGTTCGTAAAACAATTGCAGTTGTCTTCTGGACGTATGTTCGCTCGCAATTTTGGGCCCTATGACAAAATATGAGTTTGGGTCCCCCCCTACCACACCAAAGCAGATCTCTGGGGGCCCCTAAAGGGCATGGGCCCTTAGAATCGTCCTAACTTACCCCCCCCCTTAGCGGCACCCCTGCTCAAAAGAAAGGAAGTGAAACGTGACAACATGCCCCATAGGTGGGGTACATTGTAACATCTGAGGGGCACCTTGTAACACGACCATATGACAGCTTAAAATGTTATCTGATCGAATGAAAAAAATATACACAACAAACTAAAATATTTTGTCAGTAAAATACATGCGTTAACTTTTTCAAATGAAGTAATGACTTTTTTAAAAAATAAAAATGATCTAATTTTGGAGTTTGAAAATGAACACATTGCAACAATGCTTTGAACGGCCCTGATCGCAACACACAGCTGTACAGTAGTTCAAAACAATATGGACAGATAGATGAAACACATTTAGACATTCAGAAGAACACTCAACTCCACACACAGCTCTCATAGAACACGACACACATAAACGAGCCAAAATGCTTTACATTACTTGAAATAACTTCTGAACATTAAACATTGATTGTCAGCCTTTATTCACCTGTTTCTTGAGGTATCTTATCGAAATTCTTAGAAGTAAATCATGTAAACTGCACCGCTAATGTCATAGAATAGCCTAGTTTAATAACAGCGGGGCATATTGTAACACAGTGTTACAACGTTCCCCATCTGCGCGACTGGAGTTTAAAACAGGTTAGTGTCTTCTGCTGGTTTGCGAAGCATTAATAAACCATCTAAACTGATAAATAACAAATTGGAGATTAAAATAATAGCAGATTTGTCTAATTTTAAATGAATATTTAAAACTGAAATGAAAAGTTTACTTCAGCCAGAAATGTACTTTTACTATGGTAAAATAAATATTCAGCGATATCTTCAAAAGGCTTTTGAATTCTGGCGCTCTTTTTTCTCTGCATAGTGTTGCTGTGGCAACTAGTAAACACCGTAAATTTGGTTATGCTAGCATGTGTGGAAATATTTAAACCACGTGTGTTACAATTAACCCCGCGTTAGGTTGTGCCCCGCTCACCCCTACTACATATTCCCAGCGTGGTGAGTAATATTTGTGTTAAGTAATTTGAGGATACTGATGTATCTTTATGAAGATCGCTATTTGTGATTAGCAATATTAGTAATATTATACACTTGTGTTTGCTGTTTGTGTAGACATATGTTATGTTACTGAACGTTGAGATATTCATGCAATAAGCTGCATTTAGTTAGCAAAGTTTAACGTAAGTCTGTTACAGTAGAGATTGTTAAAAAAAAAAAAAAAGGAAAAATCTGTATTGAGTGTGACGATGTTTGATGCATATGTGATGTAAAAAATATCTGGATATTAATTGTGAACTGTTTGTGTTTACAGTCTGACCGCACGTATGCACATATGTACACTATTCTAACAACAAGTAAAACAACAACAACAACCAAAATGTGTACCGTGTGAGTTCTGCACTAGTGGAATAAAACCAAAATCAAGATCCAAGTTAGGGTTATCATTTCACGGGTAACATTAAAGTCAAACACGAAGGAGAAATAAATTAATAACAACATGGACAAAGGAACAGAAGAAAGTTCTACCCCAGATCAACAACAAAAGGACCTCAAGCGTCAACGTGGAGGTGCAAAGGCCGCAGTGACACGTTTGATGACACAGATTACAACTGCTATGAACTGTGATCAGCCTAAAGATGTAGAGATGAAACTTGCTGCTTTGGAGGAGGCTGTTATGCGGTTTCAACAGATTCATGACATATATCATAAAACATTAGAAGATGAGGATGACCTTGATGCTTCTAAGGGCTATTTAACGTCCGTCCTGCGGGATGTGCAGGACCTCCAGCACACAGTCTTAAGCTGGCTTGAAGAGTTTAAGCAATCAATGGAATCGTCTGATGCATCAAACTTTCATAAGGAACAGCAAATGCTTGACGAAGCTGTTAAACCGCAAATGTCTTCTGTAGACCATCTATCTACACAGTTTCAAGAGAAATAAAATAAAGAGTTCTCTGTTCTTTTAGCTCAACAAGAAGAACGTCTGCGTGCAGAGTTTAAACTACAACTTCGGCAAGCTGAATTTGAAATGGAGGGATTAAAAGACCTACTGAAATTCAAAGACACTGAGATGGAGGAAAATCGACGAAAGGCTGAATTATCGACAAGAAACAAAGATTTCTCAACTCCTGTCTCAGGTAACCCATCTCTTAACTTTCGTCCATCATTCTCACCAGTAAATGAGAATTCCTTATGTCAACTACTAGAGCTGTCAAGGCAACAGTATCAGTCACATGTTGATTCCATGCACTTACTACCTGTTGACATCATCAAATTCGATGGAGAACCCTTAAAGTACTGGCAGTTCATCAGATTGTTTTCCTCAGTCATTGACAAAGAGTCAGTGCCAGATCAAGAAAAACTTACTCGCCTGCATCAGTACACTGTCGGTCAAGCTAGAGATGCTGTCTCACACTGCTTGTACAACCCTGACTCTAGCCTGGGCTATGCAGAAGCCATGGCTGTTCTGAAAAGACGTTTTGGCAATCCGTATGCAATATCACAAGCATGGGTTGACAAGGTGCTTAACCACAATGACATTAAAGACAACAAGCAGTTGCAAAGTTTTGCAGACATTCTGTGTAGCTGTCGAGACACTTTAAAGGCAATGACGTGTGAGGATGAGCTGAATGGTGGACGTACTTTGCTACTGATTGTGGAAAAGCTTCCTGAAGACATAAAGAAAAGATGGTTCTCAATAAATTATGAGATTATCAAATCTGGACGTTTACCAAAGTTGGATGATGTAGTCAGTCTTGTTGAATCTGAAGCCGCTAAGAGAGCTGATCCTATCTTTGGGAATCTTCTTACGCCTGCCAGTCGAAATTCTCCAGCGAGTTCTAAGTCAAATGCTAAGTCAAGCTTCAATAAGAAAAGGCAGACATTCGCAACAGTGTCAGTTACTAATGGATCTACCGCATCATCCGCACCAAAGGTAACTTCAACATTTAAATGTCCAAAGACGGACACTTCCTGAACCAGTGCCAAGCCTTCAGAGCTTTGTCTGTTCAAGAGCGATTGGCCTTTGTTCAACGAAAGCGACCAAAAACCTCAATGTAGTCACCTTAGCAGTGGATCTGCAAGTTGAAGATGCTCAACAAAGGAACTCTTTCCTGATAAAAGGAGTGCTCTGTCGGGATCACCTGAACATAAGTCTGGATAGCCTAGTCACGCAACAGGAGGTGTTTCAATGGCCACATCTGCTGGAAATTGCGGATGAAATCAGTTTACCCGATGCTGATCTAGCTGATGAGGTTCACCTTCTAATAGGTTTAGATCAACCAGACATACTTGCTCCTCGTGACACGCGCTGTGGTGAGTCTGGCGAACCATATGCAATTCTGACTGGCCTGGGATGGACACTACATGGACCAGTAGCTGATGGCTCTACATCTGCTTCTGCCAATTTCATTCGAGCTGATCATTCTTTACGACAAGCTGTTGAAAGAATTTGGAAATTGGATGATCCAGTGCATGTGAACAACGACTCGCTGTCAGTAGTTGATGAGCAAGTTGTGGCCCTATGGAACAAACAAGCAGTCAAAGAGGACGGTCATTACACTCTTCCTATCCCATTTAAGGAACACCCACCACAACTGCCCAATAACTACACTATGGCCAAGCATCGATTAGACCTTTTAGGAAAGAGGCTAAAGAAAGACCCAACTTTGCTTCACAAATATACAGAGGGTATTAGAGACTCTCTGCAGAAAGAATATGCTGAAGAGGTCATCGACATTAACAGAAAAGATGGCTGCGTGTGGTACCTGCCACATCATCCAGTGCTACATCCATGTAAGCCAGAGAAGGTTCGTATCGTCTTTGATTGTGCTGCACGGTACCAAGGTACTTCATTAAATTACCACATATATCAAGGCCCAGACCTTACCAATAAGCTGCTAGGAGTACTTCTCAAATTCAGACAGGAGCCCATTGCTCTAAATGCGGACATTGAGAGCATGTTCTATCAGGTTCGTGTGCCATCTGATGAAAGAGATGTGCTTCACTTCCTGTGGTGGGAAGATAACGACCCGAACAAACCATCTAAGCATTATCGTATGACAGCTCACCTGTTTGGAGGTGTCTGGTGTCCTAGTGCTGCCAATTTTGCCTTGAAACAAGTGGCGGAGGACAATCGTGGAAACTTCTCTGATGACATAGTGGAAACGGTAAAGCAAAATTTCTATGTCGACGATTGCCTTAAGTCAGTCCCAACAGAGGAGGCCGCCATTAAACTTGCTTCCGAACTTCGTGAATTGCTCGCCGGTGGAGGCTTTAGATTAACCAAGTGGTTAAGCAATTCTAAGGAAGTGATGAAATCAATACCAGCCGACGATTGGGCAAAATCGTTACGTGAGGTGAACCTTGACCAAGAGGATTTGCCATTTGAACGAACACTGGGCATCCTTTGGGACGTAGAACGAGATTGCTTCACATTTGATGTCAAATCAGTGGACAAGCCTTTAACAAAGAGAGGTGTATTGAGCACTACCAGTTCTATCTATGATCCTTTAGGATTTGCAAGCCCTTTCGTGCTCAAAGCTAAAGCAATCTTTCAAGAGTTGTGCCGCATGAAAGTCGACTGGGATGAGGAGTTACCAGTAGATATAGCAGCACAATGGCACAGATGGTTGAATGATTTGCCTCTGTTATCAGCACTGACAATTCCAAGATGCTTTAGACCAACATCCACTAGTTGTTTGTTACCGACCCAGCTCCATCACTTTTCCGACGCTTCAGAACTGGCTTATGGCGCAGTTTCATACATCAGAATTGGCGACACTTGCAGGCTGGTGATGTCAAAGGCCAGACTTGCTCCAATCAAACCAGTTAGCATACCACGACTGGAGCTACTAGCAGCAGTTGTTGCAACAGAGCTGGATCAGCATATCAAGCAACACTTAGAGATTCCAATTGAAAGGACTTTCTTTTGGACAGACAGCACTATTGTACTTCAGTACATTAAAAACAAGCATTGCCGTTTCCAGACATTTGTTGCCAACCGCATATCAAAAATACAGGAACGCTGCGGATGAAGTCTCTCGAGGGATGACTATGAGAGAGATTTTGGCAAGTGAACGATGGGTATCTGGTCCACACTTTCTCAGACATGATGAGGAACATTGGCCTGCTCAACCTATTATAAATGACTTGCCGGATGAAGCAGAGATCAAATGAGGCAAAGAAGTCTATACAGCTAGCGTAACATCAAACCAAGCAACGAATAATGCAATGGACAGACTACTGGAACGATATTCCAGTTGGCATCGTTTGAAAAGAGCTACTGCTATCTTGTTGCGTCTCAAGGCTTTGTTACGCAAGAAAGTAAGTGTGCGTCTTTCTGACCCCATAACTGTTGGTGAGCTCCAGCAAGCTGAGTTAGCCATTCTCAATTACGTACAAACTGCGACTGTCAGATCTACTCAAACCAAACCCCGTTCTCTTCTCAAACTTAAACCCTTCAGGGATGAAAATGATCAGCTTCTTCGTGTCGGAGGAAGACTAATGAACGCCCCAATTCCTTATGAGGCTAAACATCCAGTGATAATGCCTAACAATCATCACGTCACCCAGTTGATTATACGTCACTACCATCTTCGCTTGGGTCACGCAGGTCCAGAACGAGTTCTTACAGAAATTCGTCAACGATTCTGGATTCTAAAGGGACGTGCTGTCATAACCCAAACTCTCCTGTAATGCCTACAGTGTCGCAAGTTAAGAGCTAAGCCACAAGCCCAGCAAATGGCAGACTTACCTGATTCTAGAGTGACACCATGTGAGCCTCCATTCACTCGAGTGGGCATAGATTACTTCGGGCCATTCTTAATCAAGAAGGCACGCAGCGAACAAAAGAGGTATGGATGTTTGTTTACATGTCTCTCTACAAGAGCTATTCATCTCGAAGTCGCGCACACCCTTGATACTGATTCCTTTATCAACTCATTACAGCGATTCATCGCCAGGAGAGGCTCGCCTTCTGAAATACGGTCAGATAATGGGACTAATTTTGTGGGTGGATTACGAGAGTTGAGAAAAGCCATCAATGAATGGAATCAGCAAAAGATTTCTGATTACCTGCTGCAGAACAATGTAAAATGGATCTTCAATCCACCTGCCGCCTCCCACATGGGTGGCGTCTGGGAGTGACAAATTCGCACCGTTCGTTCCATTCTAAACACTGTCCTATTGCAGCAGGCACCAGATGACGAGGGTCTGACAACACTGTTTTGTTGCGTTGAGTCTATTGTCAATGGTAGACCAATAACTAAACTCTCAGAAGACCCATCAGATCCTTTACCACTCACCCCAAATCATCTGTTGCTACTCCGTTCTGGTCCAACTCTACCCCCAGGAGCCTTCGTTAAACAAGATGTTTACCGACGCAGATGGCGCCAGGTCCAGTATCTAGCAGATATCTTCTGGTCGAGATGGCTTAAAGAATATTTGCCTGCACTGCAGCAACGCCAGAAATGGCTACAACCAAAGCGGAATCTTCAAATAGGAGATCTTGTGATCATTCTGCATGAAAATACACCACGCAATCACTGGCCACTAGGCCTGATTACTCAAGTTTATCCAGGTACAGATGGACTTGTGCGTACTGTGGAAGTGAAAACACAGGCAGGAGTCTTCAACCGTCCTGTGGATAAAATCTGCTTCCTGGAAGCCAGTTTTATTAGTTGAACTAGTTTAGTTGAGGCATCACCCTTCTTTTCTTTAAATGACCTGTTTGGGTCATTGGGGCCGGGATGTTGGGCGCTGCCCCTTTAAGAACGTTGTTTTTCGGTGAACTCATGTGATCGCTAAAGCAAAGAGCTATGTTGTTCGGCTGTAGCTTGTAAAACTAATGATTACACGTGAAAGTACATACATCTAATACATATTCCCAGCGTGGTGAGTAATATTTGTGTTAAGTAATTTGAGGATACTGATGTATCTTTATGAAGATCGCTATTTGTGATTAGCGCCTAAACGGCTAATATTATACACTTGTGTTTGCTGTTTGTGTAGACATATGTTGTTATGTTACTGAACGTTGAGATATTCATGCAATAAGCTGCATTTAGTTAGCAAAGTTTAACGTAAGTCTGTTACAGTAGAGATTGTTTAAAAAAAAAAAAGGAAAAATCTGTTTACTATTGAGTGTGACGATGTTTGATGCATATGTGATGTAAAAAATATCTGGATATTAATTGTGAACTGTTTGTGTTTACAGTTTGACCGCACGTATGCACATATGTACACAATTCTAACAACAAGTAAAACAACAACAACAACCAAAATGTGTACCGTGTGAGTTCTGGGGCCTCATTTATAAAACTTTCTTACGCACTGATTTGATCTTGGAGTGTTCGTACGATCAAAACCACGTCAAAGTACAGATTTATAAAAACCCTCTTTGACGTGGAAAAGTACTTATCTCCACGTCAGATTTCAGCTTGGCGTACGACCGTTTCCTTTTGGTAATGCCTGGTATTGCAGATAGTTCAGCCTCACTATAATTTGATTTCTTGCGCTCCTTTTTACTTGCCATTGTCACAGAGTTTTTGCTTTAGGAATGAGCTCATTTTTTATGTTTATTAATTAAGCAGGGGCGTTTCGACGGCGGAACATTCAGCTGCACACAATTCCACGATCATTTGTGATTTATAACCGAATGACTGGCGTACGTATGGATTTCGTGGTACGTTCGTTTTCTCTGAATCGCTCTTACGATCAAATCAGAAAAATTCTTAGATAAAATCAAGGATGGTTTCTACGTAAGTCTTTATAAATGAGGCCCCTGCACTAGTGGAATAAAACCAAAATCAAGATCCAAGTTAATGTTATCATTTCACGGGTAACACAAATGGCTTTCAGAAATCTCTATAGTTATTGTCCAGTGTACTTCTGCGTTTATAGTCATTCAACACTAATATAATCTTGGTCAGTGTTTACATCTTCATAATCACCATCATCCATATCTACAAGCTCATAGTCATCCTCAGCGTTCTCTTCTTTCTCGTCCTTATGGAGCACATTTGCATATTAACTGCATCTTTGGACACAAAGTACATTGAAAAAAAGCATGTTTTACTATTGTGGTAAGATGTTTCAGCATGAATGTTTGAAATATCAGCTTGAAATCTCTGCAAGGGTTTGTGCTCGAATGTTGCACAAATTGCTGCACATTTTTGCTTATCTGATTGCAATTTTCTTAACCTCACCTGTGGATGGACAGATGCTTGCACAAAGTGAGAAACACGGAGACTACGTTTACCCACTGAACAGTCCAGCCAGTGACAGGGATACAGAGCAACAGGTTCACAGAGCAACAGGTTCACAGTGTGCTGGTATTATGGTGTGCAAATTAGAGAAGTGAAAACTGCATTGTTGTCACATTTACGAATGAAGGATTGGTCTGCTCTTTACACCCTAAAATAGGTAACAGTGACTTCATTGCTGAACAACATTGCAGTGTGGGTGACAGCAACCTTGGGTGTGAGAGTGCAAGGTGGCCACATTGTTGAACAGGAAGATGTCATCATGGGAAGACATTTTTGGTGAACCAAGACGCCTTACTATATGCTACTTTTTTCACGGTGGCAGGAAGACACTGACACCACATAGTTTTACAAACTCAGTTCTAGGAACTAGCCAGCATGGTGGTTCCAAGAGAACAGTGTTGTCAAATCTGCGGTTTTCCCGCGGAATTGGGACACTTTAAAGGGTTACTCCACCCCAAAATGAAAAAAAATGTCATTAATCACTTACCCCCATGTCGTTCCAAACTTGTAAAAGCTTTGTTCATCTTCGGAACGCAATTTAAGATATTTTGAATGAAAACCGCGAGGTTTGTGACTGTCCTATTGACTACCAAGTAAATAACACTGTCAAGGCCCAGAAAAGTATGAAAGACATCGTCAAAATAATCCATCTGCCATCAGTAGTCCAACCATAATTTTACAAAGCTACGAGAATACTTTTTGAAAGGAAAGAAAACAAAAATAACGACTTTATTAAACAAATTCGTCTCCTCCGCGTCACTGTACCGCCATTTTGAAGAGTATCCCCTGGACGCAAACAGCGTAGTGAGCGTACGCTGTTCTGTGTCAGCTTCGTCATGGGGATACGAGGTGTTTCTCAATGTCAAGGATACGTCCTTGGCAGGACTGGTCCTTCCAAGTCACTTCCTTCAGAGGCTAGGCGAGGCTCCTCTTAAGCATTCGGAGAACACATAAATGGAACAGGCCAGCAAGTGCACGTTATTGCGTCATTACCTCAGTGAAAGGTCCGCTCTTATCATTCATTTAAAAATAATTACATCCATTACGTCAAATTGACCCTGCACTGTTTAAACACACTTGACAGTCAAAAAATCAATATGATTAAAAAGGAGTTTATTGATTTGAAAACGATTATATTGCCCGAGTGAACAGAACTGCGTCCATAGCAACGCTCTGTTTTTCATGGCGTATACTTCGCGGTTGTCTGTTATCAAGAATTAACAGACTGGAATTCAACCAAGCCATTGTAATAATATTTGATATTTAAAAATATTTATAATTTAACAACTATTTGTTAAAGACTTGTCCTATCTCACAAACAAGTTTATTTTTTAATTTCCCCAACTACACTATTTTTACCCTCTTGAGCAAAATGATCCCTTCATTCCCTTCATGACTCCGCTAACGTCCGACATTTGTATTTTTGAACAAGATAGCAAAGCTGCGCGCATAGGATTGTGGGTGATTTTACAGCGCGAAGGCTACACTTATGCATCCTTTCCTGTGTATGGGATATTTTTCGAACGAAGGACGCAGTCCTTGGTTGAAATTCCGAGGATCCTCGACATTGGAACAGTCCTTCGACGGATGTCGATGACGTGGCATCCTCGAAGTTCTGGCTTCCGAGGATCCTTCCTTGACATTGAGAAACGCCTACGCTGTTTTTGTTTGACTCAAAGCGTAAATAAACGTAGAAAACGTATCCACGTGATGCAGCAGAGAACAGCGTACGCTGTTTGCGTCCAGGTGATACTCTCCTAAACGGCGCTACGGTTACAAATTGTTAAGTCGTTATTTTTGTTTTCTTTGCTCTCAAAATGTATTCCCGTAGTTTTGTAAAATTATGGACGACGTCTTTCAGACTTTTCTCGGCAGTCAATGGGACAGTTACAAACCTCCCAGTTTTTATCCAAAATACCTTAAACTGTGTTCTGAAGACGAACAAAGCTTTTACCTTTTTTTCTTTTACCGACAGCAGGAATTATGAAGCAGCCGACAGCGACGTCTTTATTCGCGGCATGTACAAACGTCAACAACCGGTGAATGGAGTATGCCATGATTTGAGTTGTTTTGGT
Source organism: Garra rufa (assembly GCF_049309525.1). Classification (NCBI taxonomy): domain Eukaryota; kingdom Metazoa; phylum Chordata; class Actinopteri; order Cypriniformes; family Cyprinidae; genus Garra; species Garra rufa. The sequence continues at coordinate 38,842,606 of NC_133361.1, read as the reverse complement.
TGTGTCTTGCGGGTTTTGTGACAACGAATATGGAACATAAACGCACAATTTACGTGATTGAAAAACCATGGAAAACTTACTAAATCTCCTGTTTGTAACCAGACTGCGACCACACAAATTAGCTTACTTCACACAGTGTATATTATTAATCAGTTGCAGTGCTCTTCATTTATTTTAGATTTATTACATCTAAGTTTTGATCAGAGCCAGGTTTTTTTTTTTTTTGGCAAAAACAGTTAATTTGGAAATTACTACAGACTTTGTATTTTTCTAGTGTGCATCACAGACAAACATTCCTGTATTATTGAGTCTTGTGAACTACAAACATCTGTTATGTTAAATAGCTAAAAGTACTAAAGCTTAATGGCGGGAGAACAGTATGCACACTGAAAAGCTGCTTCTACTGCGATGTTATTTAAAGGGATAGACAAGTATTGATAGCAATAAAGCTAAACATAATATCAGTGTATCCTAGTTATAAATGCACTAATTTTGGTTGTAATTTTGCAGGAAAATGCAGCTCAATGCCGCAATGCATTGTTATATACATATTAAAAAAATCCCACGTTTCAGAGTGACATCTGAACACACAAACCATGTTGATGTGGTCAGACCCTGAGAATATTTCAAATACTTCAACGAAACCACAGCTTTGTGGGGGAAAGAAAAAAAAGAAAGATCACAAAACCTCAGCATGGTCAGAAACACACAAAACAGAAGTCTTTATTAAACATTACTCTTATCATCCAGGGACCTGACACAACAGAAACATTTTTGTGCGTTTGACTGTATAACAACTGTTAAAGCAGTACAGGGTTTGTGCTGTACGTCGTGTAGATCTCTGTTTGTCATCCTGTGAGTGAGAGAAGAGGCCCGTGGAGGTCTGTGACGCAGTATGGCTCAAAAGCAATGAACCTTTGGGCAGCGACTGAATGCAGAATCAAAAGAAATGGACAGTACTGAGCGACTGGAAGAGGCTTGTGATTTTCACAACAGGTAGATAGAAGTGAATAGACTCTAGCGCTGAATGTCGTGTGCATAGTTGCAGTTAAACGGTCCACACTCCACTATGAGAAGAGCGTGTCAAAGAGAAAGTCATTTCGACCCACCGCACTGTTCAAAGGTTCATGGCGACGGGTTCAGCAGACGTGATGCGGAGGCAGAGCTGTTGTAAACTGGTACAATAATGATATGCTGACACTGATCCACCAGAATTGGATTGTATGGACCCTCATAAACATCCATCAAGCTTATGTTTTTTATCTGAAGGGACCATTCCCACAAAAATAAAAAATCTGTTATTTACTCACCCCTCATGTAGTTCAAAACCTTCTTACCAGTTTGGAATAAACAGAGGGCGAGTAAATGATAAACGTCTCTGGTAATTCAGATAAGACTAATTTCATTTAAATCAAAAGAATGCTACATTATTAAACATGGTCGACACAAGGTCCTACTTTAATAAAGTAACTTCTAGGCAACCACAATTGTGAATTCAGTACTTGTTTGATGTTTTTAGACCTAAAAAATAAACTAGAGACTAGCGTTCTGATGAATCCAGATGTCTGGCAGGGATCAGTGTGTTTTACAGAGGCAGAGTTGTTTGTGAGCTTTACTTAAAGTGATTGTCACACCGAGGCAGTGTTGTTGTTGACAATTGTTCAATGATTGTTGCAGGAGAGCAGAGGCAGTGATGTTGTAAAAGGTACAGAGGAGGACGCGGCGGTGGAAGCATCTCGGCACACACATGTGACAGCTACAACGTGACAGAGATGATTAGAAACAAATCTACCACTAACAGGGCTTCAAGACTGAGGTGCAGGCAAAAAAAAGGCATGACGTTCTGTGTGAAACGCTCAATTACGACATTCTCAATACTTCTGAAACGACACGTTTTTCTTGTGGGCATTTAGCATCTTGTATTCACTTTTTATTTGATAATCTGCTAATACTGTGGAGAGGGGTGTGTCTGTGTCTTTCGACAGCTGACAATTACAAAATTAAAATAAACGATTTTTAAAAAGCTACACAAAGGCATTTACCGCTCTGAGATCTCATACACATCATAATCACAAGCTGCTTGTTTACATGAGATCCTTCATTTCTTCGCCACAACTGCCAAGCTGATCATTCTGAATACGTCTCCAAATCATCTCCTCACTGGACAAAACTGCGTTTTAACCTCACATCTTGAAGTACACGCTTTGTTTTCAGTGCTAGTGTGACATGCCCTTGTGCGTGACGTGAACGGGACTGTCTTGGAGTGAGCGTAACAGTGGGTCGACCATAACCGTGTTTAACTCTTGAGAGAAAAGTGAGAGAGAGAAACGATAAGAATTGTTCTGCATTCCACCTAAGACACAAAATTCAAATCTCATATTTCTGTCAATATAGATTTCATATATTCATATATCTTTTCGTAAGAAAACAAAGAAACAGAACCAAAACGGCTGGAAAGTTCAAAATGTCCCTGACTTGTTGACATTTGACGTCCTAATGTCCTTTAGCTTGCTTTAAGGGATTGAAATTTATAAAATAAAGTCACAGGCCCAACAGGAAGACAGTTTCCCTGGGCCTTCACAGTTTGTGTGATGGGAGCAGAGCTGGGAAGACACAGTAAGGAGCCGTAGGGCGTTTGTTCTGCGCGTTCATCTTCGTGAACCACGGCCACATGAAAAGCTGCAGGGCTCTGGTAGTCACTGACTCACTGGTGGTTTTAATGACAGTGTGAGTTTCGAGCAGGCTCGGCCTGTGTGCAACTCAATTGGTCTTCAGCTAATGAAAGCCGGCCAGATTTACTGTTCGATTCGGGTCCGGTCAGCCCGGATCAAAGTCTACCGGAATTCTGGGTTCTGGCGCTGATCGGCTGTGGCTTATTTCTGGTTTCAAACCAGTTTCATTCCGTACGGAGGGAGCCCTGTCTGGAGGTGAGGCTCAGGGGGAGTGAGCTGAGGGGCTGCTGTGCGCCGAGCTGGGAGACAAACTAGGGCTGCAGCTTCCTGGCGGGGCTCCTCCGCCTCCTCTCGCCCCGCCGCCACCCTCCAGACCCTCCGAATTCTCCAGCATCTCTTGAATGAGCGGAGGCATCGAGCCGGGAATCTCCATTTTCAGCGTTATTACTCTTTCAGCTCCTGATTAAGAAAGAAGAAAATAAAATGTCAGAACGGATTCCGTTTGATTCGAGTTTGATGTTCAAAGAGTGGCTGTGAATGTCACCTTTAGCACTGATGCTCCTCAGATCTGTGATCTTCATCAGCATCTTGGGGAACATGTGTGGTTTATGAGGCCTCCTCTTTCTCACATAGATCTTAAGGGCCTCCAAAAGCGGCTCCTGAAGCACATCCACCTTATCCGACTGCTCCAGATCCTGCCGATCTGAACACAAGTGCAGTTTTAGAACATTGGCTTAGAAAGAGTCACACATGTAGGGTTGCGATTCATGAATCGATTCTGAGATATTTTTTCAGAATGCATCGCAATTCTCTCTGGAATCGATTTTGAGCTTTTTTTAACAGCAGATGGCGCTGTAATCTAGTTTTTAACCCCACACTCAAACGCTCACAAAGAGCACTTTGGCTCAGAAAGCTTTTATGATGGGAGATTATGGGGCAGCCGTGGCCTAATGGTTAGAGAGTCGGACTTGTAACCCGCAGGTTCGAGTCTCAGGTCCGGCAGGGATTGTCGGTGAGGGGAGTGAATATCCAGCACTCTCTCCACCCTCAATACCACGACTGAGATGAGACCCTTGAGCAAGAAATAGTTTTTTTTTTTTTAGAAAATAACTGATTGTTTCACTAGATAAGACCCTTATTCCTCAACTGGGATCATTTAGAGTCCTTTGAAGCTGCATTTTGGAAGTTCAAACTCGCAGACACCACTGAAGTTCACTATACAGACTTTATTTATGATTATATTAGGTTCAATTGTGTGTAAGAATTTGGAAGCAAGCAGAGTGTGTCTGTTTCTAAAGCATTCAGCGCCATCTGCTGTTCAAAACCAAGCTCAGAATCGATTTGAGAATTGCGATGCATTTGAAAGATCTCAGAATCAATGCAGAATCATTTCTCGATTCGCAATACATTGATTTATTTCATGAGTTTATATTCAATCATCATCTAAATGGAAAAGTGTATTTATAGACGATAATTTAAAGTTGTTAACTTATATACCGGAAAAAAAGTTAAAAAAAATTACAATAAGTATTAAATAAACAGTTTAGTATACATGTAATTTGGGTACAAAATTACAAAGTAATATATATATATATACACACACACATACACATACATACACACATACATATACACACACACACGTGAAGGGCTGACAGATAAAATACAATTACTAATCCAAAAAGTGACTGAATGAAAAATTCCATATGAGGACTTTTACAAACCAAAATATAACAACTAAATGATGTTCAAAAAGCTGCAGTACCTCCACACAGCAGACAGATGGCGCTAAGAAGCCCCGTTTCTGCATCATCCATCTCCAGCGGCAGGAGCTGGTTGGCAAAAGCGAAAACTAAATCTGTCAGTGGACCGAAGCCAGCGTTGTGCATCTGCGTGCGGTTCAGTGTCAGACCATCTGAAAACGTCATTGTGTCCTGATCTGGTGTGTAGCGTGTACATATTCGCAGAATCTGTGAAAGAAAATCAAAGCCACAGGTTATCAGCCTACACACTTCTGTAAAAATGGTGCATCTATTCATGCACTACTTCGACACAAGTGCACACGCGAGTGTGTTGTGTTCTTACCAGGATGTCGAGACATGCAGCCTTTAACAGGGTGATCTGATCTGCGATAGTGAGCGTGGTGAAGCCGGGCAGCTGCTTGGCGAACTCCACCGTTTTAATAATGCATTTGGTGGAGAGTTCACTGAACTTGTCCCACAGGTCAACATCCAGAGCAACCCTGTGATCTGCACTGTTGTTCTGTTCGAGGAAAGAGCCAATGTTTGCTTGGTTTGTGATTCATTTCCCCACAATTCCACAAGGATGTCACGGTTAAGAGCTGCTTTGCTCCTGACTTACCGTGGTGTATTTGCCCAGCTGGCACAGGGAGGGGAAGGTTTCCTGATGGGCCTTCCTAACCCGCTCGATCATCTGCTCCGTATCAGGACTTAAGACGTAACTCTCCGAACACTCCTGCTTCTTCTCTTCCTTCTTCCTCTTGTTCCGGTCATTCCGAACAGCTGCGAGGAAAAAGAAACAAAAAGTCAAACCATCAGATAAACACTCCACTGATTAACATATGCTTTTTACCAGCAGCAGCAATAATTGAGAAATAAATGTCTAACTAAAAATAAATATAAAACTAATAATAATATACACATGCCACAAGATGGCAGTAAATGTCCAGAGTGGTTTTGCTGCCTAATAAAAACAGCAGATCATACACAGTTAAACCTCTTTCAGATCCAGGATCTTCTTGCGATTCAATCATTTTGGCAGCTAATTTACTTCGAAACAACATTGAATGAAAGAGCAGATGGATTAAGTGGGAGACCCATAGAACATAGGGGATATACATAGAGAGAGAGAGAGAGAGAGAGAGGAAAGGAAGAGACAGAAAAATACATTTCTTGCAGTATTTCCAGAGAGAAAAATAGCTGATTAAAAAAAAACAAAAAAAAACAAAAAACAAGTGCTTTGATGGGACAGTTCAAAAAGAGCTTTAGGTAAGAAAGTCTCAATTGCTAAACAAGCAGAAAAAGAGGAAAAAAATTTAAGGATGTGATTCTCTGAGGGTCTTCCCTTCTCTGTGACAATGGAAACATGTTTACAGTAATACACCGGCCTTAATGATACAGAGTAAACAACAGTATAATAGAAAAGACATATGCAAAAAAACACATATGTAGAGGCATTATACATGTATCCAATATACAAACCACTGGTAACTCACAGAACAGCTCATTATTTGTGTTGGGCAACGATTCATCGGAATTAATCACAGCCAAAATAAAAGTTGTTTTGTTTATATATATGTGTGTGTGTGTGTGTGTGTGTGTGTGTGTACTGTGTATATTTATTCTTAATCAAAAAACTTCTATTTTAAATGCGATTAACCATGATTAATCGTTGCCCAGCACTACTTATTGTACAAAGTACGTGTTTACAAGATTTTTGAAAACGCCTTTTTCTTTTTGGCTTTGACGTCAAACATGAATGTGAATAATACACCAGAACACCATTAACAGTGTTTACAAGCAGATCGAAATCAGGGTAACGGGACAAATTAGGTTTTGCATAAAACCAATAATGACCTTTCTCTGAAAAAGACAGCTTCAGGCATTCAGAATCAGTACTATTCAAAAGTCATTAAGATTTTTAAGAAATTAACACTTTTATTCAGCAAGAACACAAATTGATCAAATCTGGAATCTGAGGTTGCAAGAAAATAAACTACTAAATATTAAGAAAATCGCATTTAAAGTTGTCCTAATGTATAGTACTAATAAACAATAAGTTTTGATATATTTACAGTAGGAAATTTACAAAATATCTGCATGGAACATGATCTTTACTCAATATCCTAATGATTTTTGGCATAAAAGAAAAAAAATAAAAATCACAAATTTTGACCCATACAGTGTATTGTTGGCTATTGCTGAAAATTTACCCGTGCTACTTAATACTGGTTTTGTGGTCTATGGTCACATATGTTAAGAGATAACATTAATTTTAAAATGTCACAATATTCCACAATAGTATTGTTTTTACTATATTTTTGATTATATGCAGCATTGGTGAGCATGGGACTCTTACAGTCATGTTTTAAAATACCTAACTGGCCCCAAACGTTTCAACAGTGCATGTAATCTTACATACTGTCAGGTTTTCAAAGATGAAGTGTGTCATTTCACTTGCGCCATCGTTGGCCAAAAAACACAGTCCCATGCCATTGGTTTAATCCACACTGCTGCATCGAGCCAGTCGGGTTGCTGAAACAATCAGTCTTTTGATAGCATTACATTATTTATTCTTCAGGGAAATCGGTGAGGTATAAGTGGTTTACTTTGAGATGTTTTTGCACATTCAACTGGGATGAGAAAATCTTAATGACATTGAAGAATTGCAAACTTCACTGGTAAAAATAATCAATGTAAGATCGTGCATGTAAACGCGCTCATTGTGTTTCATCGCACACATACACGCAGATGTGCTGATGGTGTGCAGTGTGCAGAGATGAGAAATGAATGTTGGTGGTTGTTAATAACTGTGACAAACGACCTCTGCTTTCACTAAAATCCAACCTAATCTAATCACGTCACATGACAAATATCAGCCCGCTTTAAAGAGCTTTAAACGGGCTCTCCCTCTGCGCCTGCATTCCTCCCTCCTTCCATTCTTCCCTCTCTCCGTCTCTCGGTTTTCCTGGAACCACACAATCTCTCTGTTTTCTTGTTCTCACAGCCTCAATCACTCCTTTATCTCATGTTTTCTTGCTGTTTTTGGTTAGGACTCCTTCCTTTGTCTAAAGATAACTCGATGGCTCTTCTTTTCCCCCCTCCTCCACACGCATACTGGGGGAGCAAGCGAGAGGGGTGGTAAAGGATGATTCTCCCTCACTTCTCCCCACAGCCACATATTCATTTCTCCAGAGGGAGCTGGGTGCCAGCGTGGGCTCAGAAAACACAATCTAATGGAGCCATTAAAGAACTATTAACGCAGGGAGGTAATCTTTCACGACACGACATGTGCGAAAAGACGAAACCTGCTTGCAAACAACTTTATGATGACAAGAGCGCGCCATCATATCCGGGCGGAGAGAATGAAATATGTAAAATAACAAATCTGGGGCAGAGATTTTACCCTGCTCTGTAGCAAACTGCATTTCAGTACAGCACTGAAAGAAAAGTGTACATGCTTTCATGCTAACAACAGAACAAAAGTACATACGAACCCATATTTATTCTTAAAGGGAGAGTTCACCCAAAAATGAGTGGTGTCATTAATTACTCGCCCTCATGTCAAACCCGTGAGACCTTCCTTCATCTTCAGAACACAAATTAAGATATGTTTGATGAAATCCGAGCTCTTTCTGACCCTGCATAGACAGCAATGCAACTGACACGTTTAAGGCCCAGAAAGATAGTAAGGACATCGATAAAATAGTCCATTAGTGGTTGAATCTTAATTTTATAAAGCTACAAGAACACTTTTTGTGCTCAAAGAAAACAAATTTTATTCATTATTATCTAGGGGTGTAAAAATTAATTGTTTTTACGATGCATCGTGATGCAGAAAAGGAGGATTCGGTATCGGTTCAGTAATAGACAATAACCGATTATAACAGACTCAGTCCCGGTGCCAGAACACGCGACTCAGGGGGCTTTTATGATTTTCCGGGAGGGGGGTTGGGCTAACGAGGGGAGTACTCTATATGAATAAAATAAGTCTTCAGATTTTAACTGAAAGGATTATTGGCACTTTCTTTACACACCGGTGCATTTAATGAACTAACAAACATCAGTGTGCATTTAACATGTCTTTTTTTGTTAGTAATTCATTTAAAAGACTGAAACATTAGTTTTATTTGGTTGAAAAGACTGGCTAAAAGCACTGAGCGCGTCTATCTGGCTCAGCACTGTTTTACACAAATATAACAATAGCTTCAAATATAACATTACAGTTGAACCACTGATATCACATGGACTATTTTAATAATGTTCTTACTACCTTTCTGGGCCTTGAATGTGTCAGTTGTATTGCTGTCTATAGAGTCAAAAAGCTATAGGCGATTTGTGTCCCAAAAAACAAATGAAGGTCTTATGGGATTGGAATGACATGAAGGTGAGAAATTAAGAATTGGAAAAAGTCATTTTACTGGTCATCTGTGCAGAGCACTTCAGCATTCTGTCCAGTAGATGGTGACAGCAGTATCAAGCGAGAGAAATTGACTAAAAAGGCCTTCATAGCATAGTGTACTAAACATATGCTGTAGTATGCAGTCCTGGTTAAAGATTGTACAAAATAGTATAGTAGCAATTTAAGTCTCTTATGCTCACCAAAGCTGCATGTATTTGATAAAAATAATACAGTGAACACAGTAATGCTATTACAATTTTAAAATGACTATTTAAATATATTTTAAAATGTTACTTATGTCTCTCTGCAGTACTGTTTTTCAGAGTTTAAATGGGCCTTTATACATGGGGAATGTGTACAAATGCTGTTTGTGTGTGACCCTGGTCCTTAAAAACAGTTATAAGGGTCAATTTTTTTAAAATTAAGATTTATACACCATCTGAAAGATGAATAAATAAGCTTTGTTAGGATCTGACAATATTTGGCCGAGATACAACTATGGGTGCAAAAAAAATATAAAATTGTCCAAATTAAGTTCTTAGCAATGCATATTACTTACCATAAATATATCAAAACGTAATTTTTAATAAGACATTTACAAAATGTCTTCATGAAACATGATCTTTACTCAGTATCCTAATGATTTTTGGCATAAAAAAAAATCGATAACTTGGACCCAAATACAATGTATTGTTGGCTATTGTAGGCTACAATACCTGTGCGACTTATGACTGCGCTTATATCCTGGACCACAAAAGCAGTCACGATTGGTACAAACATAGCAGCAAAATTAGTCTCCACACCCTTTCAACAATCCAAGTTTCCATGACTCTTTCAGTCATTTATGATTAAGGGACTTTTAGTGTATGTAGTATAGTTACAAATACACTTACATTCTTTAGACATGCCCACTTCCAGGCACTTTTGCAGCCGGCAGTACTGGCAACGATTTCGGGTGACCTTGTTGATGATACAGCTCTTCTCTCTGTGGCAGGTGTACACCATGTTCTTCTGAATGCTCCTTCGGAAAAAGCCCTGAGGAGAAAAGCAAGCACAGAGGTTTACTATAGCTGGAAGGTTTACAAATGACACATGCAAGCAAATTATCACCAACCCCCAGAAATCAACAAGACTGAGGCGGGGCGGTTATATAAAGTTGCTAATGATTCACCAGATATTCATATATTCACATTATGCGCATTATCACTATACACAAACATGGGAAAACACAAACAACCGAGGCATAGATACAGCACTCTCTCACTCACACACATAATTTCTTGGCGTGAAGGCCGGCTGAGCTCGGTTTAGATTGGCCTGTATTATGGCTGCTGGGTATTATCTCCCAGTTCAAGTGACCAGAGGTTCCTATTGGCCAATACCCACTGGGGCTTAACCCACATACACTCGAGCGGAGGCGTGCAAATGAGAGATGCACATTATTCTCTAGATCTTAATTACTGCTTGGTCACACTCTCGAGGGCAAAGAGTCAGTCCGAGGTCACGAACGTACACGGCAAAAGCAGAAAAGATGCTGCTGAAGCCGCATATGATCAGAGAGCAGATGTCAAGCAGTGATTGCGTAGGCTTGTGGAAGGGATTTCAGCTGCTGTGCTGCAACCACGACTCTCTGGCTGAGGATTAAATGGTGAAAGCTTCACTTGTGACTGCTGCTGGGCAAGTGGGTATCAGCGGCGCTCTGTGCAGGATTCACTGACTGGGTTGAGCGGGAACACAGCATGTGGGTTCAATGTTTCAGTGTGAATATGTAAGAAAAAAGATCTGGAGTTACTCCATATTGCAGAGTTATAGCTGACAAATAGGGTGAATACATTTTATAAGCCAATTTTTGTTAACTGGGATACATAAATACTACAATAAGCTGATAATCCCAATGTTCATGCTATGGTAGATAAATAGCCACTATTTTAAATCCTACATCATATACGCCATTTTTGCCAAATATTGCATTTATTTTTTAATTAGTGTTTTATAGAATATTTTAAACATTTAACTGCAAATATATTATTGCCCAAGTAAAAAAAACAAAAAACAAAACAAAAAAAAACACAAAAAAAAAACACAATTAAATACTACGTGCACATTTAGGCGACATTACAACTTACAGTATTACTAAACATTAAATTATTTTTTATTAAATTAGTATTTTTAAAGATTACATTTAAATAAGAGTTTAATAATAGTAAAATGTAATCTATATGTAAAAACAGAGAAAGTGTATACATCATTAAATATCCAATATTTAGATATTAATAAATAAATAAACAAACAAATACATACATGAAGGGTGTTAATGATATTAAATATCCAATATATAAAAAAGGAATCTATATGTAGAAATAGGGGAAGAGTATGCATTACCCAATATTTATAAATTAACAAATAAAAAAATTTAAGGTAATCCATATGTAAAAATAGGGGAAGAGCATGCAATAATAAATATCCAATATTTACCAAAAAACAATAAAATAAATAAATCAATTAAAAAAGAAATCTATACATAAAATTATGGGAAGTGTATGCAATATTAAATATCTAATATTTATCAATCAATAAATAAATGAATGAATTAATGAATTAATTAATTAAAAATCTATATGTAAAAATTTAGGAAGAGTATTTACACTAAATAAATAAATTAAAAGGTAATATGTGTAAAAATAGACAGCAAGTATGCAATATTAAATATCCAATATTTACCAAAAGACAATAAAATGTATAAATTTTTAAAAAATCTATACGTAAAAATATTGGAAGAGTATGCAATACTAAATATTGAATATTTACCAAATAAATAAAAACATACAAGTAAAAAAAGGTTAATCTGTATGCAAAAATAGAGTAAGAGCATGCAATATTAAATATCCAATATTTACCAAAACAATAAAATAAGGTAATATATACGTAAAATTACAGGAAGATTATATAATATTAAATATCCAAAACTTAACAAAAAAAAAAAAAATAATAATAATAATAAAAAAACAACACACTATAATACTTGCTCTTAAGTGATATATTGTGCCATGGTTGATGCGGTGTTGATATGAACATTTATCAACACATGAACGGTATCTAAATATGCATCCTATGCATGTTACAGTTTTCAAAGCAAGCCTACAGTAAAAACAACACCGTCCCTCTCTGGTTTAGAAACAATAATCCCAAAGGCTTTTAGTGGAAAAGCCTTCAACATATCAGTAAGGGCACCCAGGGAAGCTTTTAGTATGTGTGCTTTTGACAGGTGTGTCCAGTGGCTGCCATCTAAAAACACTCATGTCATTTCACCGAAAGCGTGTGTCCAAGGACATGTCCCGCATGCTGAAAGGACATGTCCCTCTCACACACGGTCTCGCCTATGAAAAAGTAATAAAGGAAAAGGTGAGCATGGCAGATGTGTGACAGAACGTGTGCTTGCCTCGCCTCGCCGAAATGGTTTTCTAATGCGCTGCCCAGAGACCTGATCTCCCTACAGAGGAGCTCTCATTCATCGGACATGTTTTATTCATGCCAGCTCTGATCTTCTAGAGGTCATTGTTAGAGGTCATAGTGGTAGATGCAGATGAAACGCTTCTTTCTGGACCGGTATCAGCAGGTCAGTCACTGCTGTAGATGCATTACATAAAGTTGCACACCATTTCCTTTTTCAATGGGCAGCAATTTCGCTGTGCACTAAAACTCGACCTATTATATAACTTTTATTTATATAATAAAAGCAATATATTTAAATCGACTCTGCACAGGGCTTCATAAAAAATGTAGCACAATTCAGCTGAAAATAAAGCATTAGCTCTACATTGCCTTTCAAAATGTGTTTACATCACTAGCTAAATATCCCATGAATCCTGAGCGAAGGCACCCTTTGTACAGCCGACTGCCGTCTCACCTGAAGAGCTGATTCATTGATAACAAACCCGTGACAAAAGTCACACCAGTCCACAATCAAAAGGCCTCTTTTCCTCATCTTGCTTCACTCGCTCCGCTCTGTGCCGCTGTCGGTCAGGCCTGAAAGCCACAGGAATGAAGCTCAATATCATCACAAGGTGTGAAGAATGCTCTGGCAACAGAGGGGCAGCTGGGTAATTCCACTGGATTAGGGGATGAAGCAGTGGCCCACTGAGAGGAGGAAAGGGAACGAGGATACCGACTGGAGTAATGGCTGCTGAAAATTCAGCTTTTTAAAAAAATGTTATTTATACATGTTTTAAAAGCTATTTTTTTTAATAATCATTATTCTAGTCACATGATCCTTCAGAAATCATTCTAATATTCTGATTTGCTGCTCAAAAATATTATTTTTGTTAAAAACAGAATTTTTTCAGGTTTCTTTGATGAATACAAAGTTCAGAAAAACAGCATTTATCTGAAATAGAAATCTTTTGTAACATTATAAATGTCTTTATAGTCACTTTTGACCAATTTAATGCATCCTTGCTATAAATGGTAGTAACTTCTATCATTTCGTATATATATATATATACACACACACACACACACACACACACATGGTATACTGTATTAAGTCACAAAAGCTTTTTATTTCAGAGAAGTGCTGAACTTTGGATCTTTCTTTTCACCAAAGAATCCTAAAAAAGGTACTCAACTGTTTTAAATATTAATAATAATACTAATACTACTAATAATAATACATTCTTCTTGAACAGCAAATCAGAACATTAGAATAATTTCTTAAGGATCGTGTGACACTGAAGACTGGAGTAATGATGCTCCAAATTTAGCTTTGATCACAGGTATAAAATTACATTCTAAAGTGTATTTAAATAGATATTTTTTTCAAATGGTAACAATTTTACTGTTTTGCTGTACTTTGGATCAAATAAATTCAGGCTTGGTGAGTAGAAGAGATTTCAAAGACTACAGGTTAAAAAACTGTATTTTAAGAAAACAAAAGCGTTGTTTAACCTTGCATGCATGTAAACATTGTAGGAGACTCCCAAAACAATGTCAGGAATCTTAAAAATAGCATAATAGAGGCACTTTAAATAAAAACTTATTTAAAATTGCAATATTTCAGAAAATGTGTTTTTACTGTATTTGTGATCAAATGAATGCAGCCTTCGTGAGCATAAAAGACAACTTTCAAAAACAAAAAAATTAGGAGCAGTGAGTGCCTCTCTCTTTTTATTGGCATTTTTCTTGTCCCATCTGTTTTCAATTGCGAAACATAACCAAAGTCCCTTTAATGCAAGTCATTTCACTTGAAACCATCTTTGAAACTCCCCTTGGGCAGCTCATCAAAAAAAAAAGAAAAAAAAGTTTAGCAAACTTAGTTACATTTTATAATCTAAAATCACCAGTGAAATCTGACAACTGTCTCAAATGTTGTTTCTTACGCTCAAATAGCGTTAAAAAAGCTCAGGCTAAGCGAATTTATGTTAAATTATGTGCTGACTGCACAAGTAGCATATATAACTTGTAACTCGAAAGATTTCTATACAGGTGGAGCTGGGGAAGTGGAGTGTTTCAGAGGAACTGTAATGTTCTAGTCAATGCTAACCAGCCATTTAAATGTAAAGCAGCAAGCTCATTGTCTGCGTATGTAACATGAACCAATCTGTGCCATCTAGAGTTTCATGACAGAACTTGGCATTTGCATCAACACCTTGCCAAGACACAGAACTTAACTGTTCATGCATGCAGCCGAATCATTGTGAGCAGCACGTGTGCTTCACAAACGTGCATCAGGCCATATGAAAGCCAACACTCATCAAACAGATGGCAATCAGAAAGCAAAACCGATCTGTATTTGGTATAAGAAAGCCTTGTTACTTTACAATTAACCCAAAAACAAGTTTTATCCAGATTTAAATTAAGAATAAAACATGTTGTATGAAAGATTTACATGGAAAAGACAGTAAAAACTGACATGGATGAGGTAGAGGACATAATGGATGCAGGGCTGATCTGTGATCCTAATCTCTCACTAGGCTTCACCTGACCTCTGCGAACCCTGGATTGACCCAGTCCTGACCTGCCGGCCAGATCCTGTGAGCGGAATGCAGCAGACGAGGGCAGGAAGGAAACGGTTTGAGGTCTGCCGTGGCTCCCATTGGCAGGAGCGCTAAGCCTCTTTAGTGTCTCCACTAATCCTGGACATGAGTACAAACCCCCAGGCCCATTGAGACAACGGAGTCATCGGTGTGTGTTTGTGTTTGTATGAAACGTGTACTCTATTTCAAATGGATTTGGATTGAGGAGACCATGAGATCAAAATAAGGCCACTTGTCTGTTTAGCGTGACTAAGCGTTTGTGCGTATGATAGTTATTTGTGCTTAGTAGCCGTGAAGATCTAAACGAAGATTTAGATCGGCAGCTGTTACGAAACTTAGTGAGCTTCCTACCTAGGGAACATTTTAGATGTGCTTCAGATGTAAAGATTGTCCCAAATAGTAAACAGCAAAGTTACAGCAAACAGCATGCTATCACATGGAGTATACTTTTACAAACTAAAGTGACAATGCTGCCTCTAATACTATTTAATTTAACTTTTTTAATCCACTGATGGATCAGACTTGTTTAGTGTGGCTTATAAGTAGGATTTGGGGTTGCTGAAATATTGAGACCCAACTGTTTTTGAATCAAAAATCAAATGGTTCAAGTCAGTGTCAACTACCTTTGTTAAAATGGTAGCTACATGGACAGCTGCCTTCAATCTTGACTACAACAGCCTTGCAAAGAACAGAAATGCAAAAAAAAAAAAAAAAAAGAGTCTCAAACACATTTTTGACTCGAGGACATACAGCCCAAGCGTTGACTCGTCTCTTTGTTCATCTCAAAGCAGACAAGGCTGTAGGGGCGAGAGGAGGAGAGTGATGGGTGCTTTTTGAGGGAAGAGACGAGTGCAGATATGTCCTCCCACCATTCAAAGGCAGCGAGAAAGGGAGAAGATAGCACATGCAAATTTAATGAAGTCATGTTTATTTCTCAGCGAGCAGCGCCGTGTGTATGCGCGCGTGCACGCTCTCCACCCACGCTTCCCTGCGGCTGCGCTCAGATAAGGGGGCTTTGTAACGATCATAGTTCAACTCCAAACCCCTGTGTTTCTCTTTCTCAGGGAGACAGTGTGTAGATCATACATTGTATACACTACCAGTCTTCAATTATTAAGTATCACTGAAATAAAAGGCTAGAGTTCACCGCTGTGCCAATGGGGTCTTTTTCTCCCTACAGTAAACGTCAGTACAGGAGGTTGTCACTGTTGGCAGTGCTAGAAAAACACCCATGGGACAACTGATTTTTGCATAAAAGGATACCAAAAGCTATTTGATTTCCGTAATGTAGAAAATGCGGACGGAATCACGCATTCCAGCCATAAAAGTGGAATTTACTGTTTACAGAATGTAACAGAATTTGCCAAAGTTTGGAAGAATTCATCAAAAGTATGTCATCAAATTAAATCGAAACGCAATATGGACTAGTATCTGTAAATATTAAGCAGCAAAAATACTATTTGAATTTGAATCATCCATGTTCTGTTTCTTTGTGTTAATGAATGGCGCAGACGCACGGTTTTGCTTACTACACATACTGAGGCACGCATGATGATTTTTCTGGTAATTCCTTTTAAAAAAATTGTTTTAACAATTATTCTATTATTAGTAGTACTATCATTGCATTAAGTAATATATTCTGTCACAGTTTTATGTTAAACCAAACTTTTATTTTGACGGGTTGCTGTGAAGATTTTACATTTTCTGATAGTTTTTCTCAAAAGAAACGGTAAAATGCTCATGAAGTGACTCTCAGAGCAATTCTATATATTATTGTTGATGTGTTCATGTACTCATTTATGCGGCAGAGACTGAAAACGCTGCGAGCGTAAACCAAATGTAAATTCATTCACACAGAACATGCAGGACTCATATTTAATTTGTATTTTTGCGGTTTAATATTTACAGACACTAGTCCATATCACATTTTGATTCAAGTGTACTGACCTACTCTTGATTTACTCATCCAAAAATGTGGGAAATTCCACGGCATTTCTAGTTATATAGTAAATTCCATTTTTATAACTGGCTTCCACGATTCAGTTTGTATAAAAAATAAATAACAGACTGGCCCAAAATAACCATTAGTTTATATATTTCTTTGCAGATACCACTTTGGCACTGGCATCTAACAAAGACAAGTGTGACTAAAGTGTCCAAAAACTTTGAGGATTCAATCCTCCTGTAAATTGAGTTGGCATAGACTCTTACCTTGCACCCTTCACATGCACTAACTCCATAGTGGTAGCCCGAGGACTTGTCCTGGCAAACGAAACAGGGCTTGTAGACCCGTGGTGGAGGCGGTGGAGAGGGTGGGCTTGGTACGATCTCCTCCGAGCTTGTGCTCTGGGTCTCCACAGCTGCAAGAGAACAGAAATAGCCTTTAGTTTGACTCATTAACGTGCCATAATTTCCTCACCAGGGTTATTAGGTTCCTTTGAGAAAACGGGCATTTTGTGTTTTAGCAACAGTCTGCAGTGACCTTCAACCTTCAAAAGATCCCTCCGCTCCCCAGGAAAGCTCAGCGAGGGAGCGCTTGCGCATCCCGATGAGCAGCTAAGGTCAAGCTTGTCAGGAGAACGTCTCCATTGCTGGAGCGAGCAGACAGATAGGCTGGTGCCACGCTCTCCTTACACATTCGCTCTCGCTTTCCTCTCGGTTTCAGCTGCTACCGACTGGGACGAGTGCCAGCCTTAATTAATAAAGTCATGACAGGCAGCTGGGGTGTGGAGGGAGAAACTGCACGCTGTGCTTCAGTGGAGGGGGCGCCCGAGCTGCACCGCACCGTACCGTCAAAGGACTGGTGTGACAGAGAGCTTATGAAACTACTGCGATTTAAATAGCAGACCATGAGGGAAACCTACGACACAGTACGTCCTGCCCTCTCCACACGTCAAGGGCACTAAACGACAAGAGCTCTGCATTTTGAATAACTGAAATTCTCCATGTCACTGATGTTTCCCTGTATGATAACGCCCACATGTCTGCATGGTGGCGATGATGGCACCGGTATATTTTCAAAACATACTCCAATAACTGTACACATTCACTCCGCCACCCTTATGTGTCTCTCCCCTGCTGCCTTTCTCTCTTTTCCCGCTATGGAGAGAAAAATGAGTGACGAAGACACTGTTACTAGTGAAAGAACATGCATTATGTGGGTGCAGTTAGCAGATGTCAGTAAGTTAAGCAGAGACTTTCAGCATACTCAGAGATGCTGAAAAGGATCAAACTGCAGAATTAAAGGGAGAGATCACCCAAAAATGAAAACTGTCATTTACACACCCTCAAGTTGTTCCTTGTATGATTTTTTTTCTGCTGAAGACAAAAGATGACATTTTGAAGGATGTGGATAGCCAAACAGTTGCAAGTAGCCACTGACTTTCATGGTATGGAGGAAAAAAATAAAAATTACTGGGTCAATAGGGACCAAAAACTTAGGATATTCTAGGGATTGTGTTCTTTTAATTTGATAGTAACAGCTTTGACAGGACCCTTTTTTATTGTAACATTACAAAGCCTCTGTGTACAAGGCAAAGTTCAAAAATAAATGATTGATTCAGTAAGTGTGGAAGAACTTGACTGGTCTGCAAAAAGCAAAGCCCTAATCCCAGCTGACCATCTTTGGAGTGACTAAATACAGACTTTGAGCCAAAAACTCATCACCAAACAGCAATGACTCGCAACTATGGGTACAGTCATTTTTGACACTTCCAAAACAGTTGCAACAGAGATAGAAATGCAATTTAAAAATACATGAATTGTTTCAGTCTTTGTTGCCACAGTTTTGGAAGTGCCTTTTTCGGTTCTAAAGAAGGGGTGTCCCAATAGTCTTGTCCATATAGTGTATTTGATCAAATATATAGTAAAACAACAATAGTGCAAATACTACTGTTTTTAATGTGTTTTAATATGTGTTTTAATAAGTGTAATTTATTCTTGTGATAGCAAAGAAAAGTCAATTATCTTATCAATGTGAAAAACAGTTGTGCCGTTTAACACTGAGGAAACTGATACCGTTTTAGGATTTTTCGATGAATAGAAAGTAAAAACAGTATTTACTTGAAATAGTATATAGGCTTTTAAACTGTTACCCAAAACTTCTGTCACAATTTGGACTGCAGTAACATAACCTAACATTACCGCTAGCTGTCAGCAATTCATACTGCACTTTTAAGAAAGTAGAGCTTTTATTTTGATGGAAAACTCCAGCTTTAGTGAAAACAGGCTTACAAAAAATCTCACTACAAACCTAGTGAAATGCTGTAATCATATGGCGCGAAATAAAGCATAACTGGTGTTTGTCATGTTTCTAAACATGTTTTAAACTCACAGCACATGCAATAAACAAGTTCACTGCATTTACTGTGAACTGAGCCATTCCGGATCACGAGCTGATCGCCTGAATGAAGTGCACGCTTCGAAGAGATTAAGCCATTTTGTGCTTTCGGTTATAGTTTGTTTGACAGATAATGTGCCGAAGCATAATGGCGCTAAATACAACTTTAAAGACCTTTTATGCTAGAATATGAAGTTTAAATATATTTTAAAAACTACACTTGCCTGGAAGACTTATCGTTTCATTTCATCATGTGACCACAAACGCTTCACTGATAAGACAATGCCCTCTTTTCAAAAAAGAACATTGTTGAAATGTGTTAAACTGTGGGTTAGATAGATCTCACACATCTTTGTCTATTATGAGCGGTATAGTAGAAAACAGGGCCTCACCTTCATCACACTATACATACACTGTTGCTGAGCCAGTGGGCAACTGTCTGCGTCTATTTCCTGTGTTCAGAAAAAGCACAGTCACAGCTAAAAATACCCACCCTGGCACCAGCACACAGTCAGATGAGGATGTCGAGTTCTTATCTCTTTCCACACACAGACAGCAAACGTCCCCACAAACGCAAACACGATTCCCAGCGCACCATCAAACGCGAACACAACCGACTTTAATGCAGAGCTGCTAAACGGTTTTATTTAGCAAATGAGAAAAGAAAACAAGAAAAATCTCCAATAATGTGGGGAAAACACAAAAGAAAAACAGACCCATGAAGGGACAGTTGTGGTAAATTACAAGCTATAATTTGTAAATGCAGGATTTTCCCAAATATACAGATTACACCTTCTGACCAACACATATCTAGTTATTGACATTTCCAGCCAACTGATTTAAAAAAATAAATTATAGAAATGACACTTTTGCATTTCTTGCTCATTTGAAATAAGAGCTGAGGAAATTCATTATAGAAATTTGCATAAATTTTTTCCTTTTTTTTTAAATGACTATGGTAACTAGAGGTCAACTGATATTGTTTTTTTATTAATTTATTTATAAATGTTTTGATGGCAGATGCTGACATATTAGGGATAGTAGATGACCAATGTAAAGCCGACATCTCACTATTTGCTTAAAAAAAAAAAAAAAAGTAAAATGTAAAAAACACGTGCTGGAGTAAAAAAATATTATTATTATTATTTACATTTCCTACATACGAAATAATTTGACAACCAATTTGAAAAGATTACTAGTAGGAACTACTAGGAAAAAAAGAGCTGCAAAATAATTAATCGTAATTAAGGCGATTTAAGGCAAGACACTGCAGGTGAATAGGGTAAAAAAAATTAACTAATAGTTATCGCCTTACTTACCTAGTTGATTGATTACATTGATAATTGCAAACATTTTTTGTATTACAAGTTTTCTAAAAATAACGTTTAAATATGCAAATGTGAATTATTTAATAAAATATGCACTAATTTGCATACAGTTCTACTACAAAACTCAAAACACTGGATGAAGTCTGTCAACAACAAGAATTTTAAACTGAGTCAAATGTTTTTACAAAGGGAATCTCATTTTGTCACTATAATTCAGAAACAAACAGAAAACAATATATTTGTGCAATTTTTTGGGGAAAAAAATTTATATATTAAAAAAAAATATTATATGAACAAATCCCTCTAAAAATCTTCAGGATATAGACAGGAATAAAAATGTCAAGTTTGGTGTGTGTGTGTAAGTGCTACTGAAGTGGAGATTTTTGGCTCAGTGTAGGAGGAAAAAACATTTTGAGATAATGGCCTTTAAAAATGATGTTTTGTAACTGAAATCTATTGACAAATAGATAGTGCTATAAAAGAAACACTTAACAGTGTCTTTTGGATGTTATTTCCACTAGTCCAGTGGTTCCCAACCTGTGGGCCGCGGCCCACCAGGGGGCCTCAGTGATCCTCCCTGGGGGCCGCGAGATATCTTAATTAATTTAAATATTATCCTATAATTGTTTAATTTCATTATATTATAGCTAAATAAAAAACTATCAAAGCATGGCCTCTCTCGTGTTCTGTGATTGATTGCTTCGGACTCGACGCACTGTTAAACAGACTGAATGGCGGCTCAAAACTTCCAACCGCTGCGCGCATAGGCTACATCTCGGCTACATGCATGAAGCAAACCGTCACGGTAATATAAAGGTAAAGACGATTCGAGTAATAATAACGAACTTGAGCATGCCTATGTATAACACTCATGTATATAAGTCTTACATTAAGCACGCATAAGTCCGCTAATGATTCACAAACTATGCGCGCTCTCTGGACTCTGATCCCTATTGTATTTTTGTGTGAAATTTAAATACATTTGCCTAGTTGTCCAAATTAATGTCTGATAGATCTGGTGAGGTTCGGTGATTATGAGCATCTGTTTCACACATACTCTGTATGCAGTCCGTGTGCGTTACGTATGCGGTGCAGAAGCAGCACGGACTCGTTTTGCTTTCACACAGGACGCGTTTGCAGTCCGTTCCTGATCCGCGGCTGTTTACCACAAACACACCATTTATCCGTTATTTTGATTTCAAATACAAACGTACTTTTCCAGCATTGTGATACTCTTATCACAGTACACTAATACAATAATACTAGACATATTCACGTTTAAACTCAATAAATATAAACAACGTATTATTCAATACACTTGACTTCTAGAATCGTATATTAAGTTGCTCAAGCAAGTTGCAACACATTTAAACAACATAGGTAGGCTATAGCTTCCTTTTCTTATTGAAATTGGGCTAACACAAATATTTTAAATTAAAACTTTCCACAGACAGAAACAGTCGGCTCTCGTGCCTTTCTTTCGCATTAAATCTTTATTAAAAACAACTTTCCTGCCTGGACAAGTGTATCTATTATGTTGCCTTGCTTATTTATTGTTTATTTTAAACTTAGCCAAAAAGCCACGTGTTGACTGTGAAACACAGTAGACTTGCATTTATGGAACATTTCCGTGTCAATCCATGTTAATTTTTACAGCGAACAATGCGCTGTTACTTTAATGCAGCACAGCAAAAAAATAGACTCGGTGCAGAAACGATCGCTGCACTGCTGCAAACGCACCGCTTCTGGGACGCACTGCCGGACAGCAACCGTGTGCAGTGTGAACGCTCTAATCCGTTAACATGGGTGCAGGAAAAAATACGCAACGCATACGCACTGCAGACGGAGTATGTGTGAAACAGGCTTCAGACGTGCTCGCGATCCGCCTTCAGATTGATGCGTTTAACAGATTTAGAATATATTTGCTGTATTTTTAATTCATATGTTTATTTTTTAATGGATAAAAACAGTAGATAGTCAAGTTCAAAGGGAGGTTTAGTGAATCTTTTGGCATCTCCTTTATTGTCCTGTTTGTTATGTAGGTTCACTTATTTAAGAAAAGTACTCTGATGTCTGAAGTAAAAAAAATCTGGAACTTTAAATCTGTGTGTGTGTGTATGTGTATGTTTGTGTATATATATATATATATATATATATATATATATATATATTTTTTTTTTTTTTTTTTTTATTAAAAAAAGTTAGAATTGAGCAGGTTGTCTTAAGGTTATAAAGTATAATTTAAAGTTTGAATTTTGAGTTTTGCAGTGGAAGAATAATAAGGCAAAACAAATGTTTTGGTTGATAAAAAAAGGTCTAAAAATAAATACTTTTTACAGTGGAAGTACAGTATAAGAGGACATGTCAGGCATAGGGGGGCCTTGCAAAATTGACCAGAGAAGGAGGGGGCCCCCCAGTAAAAAAGGTTGGGAACCACTGCACTACTCTTTAAAAAAAAAAAAAAAACACACAAGAAGAAGAAGAAGAAGAAGAAGAAGAAGAAGAAGAAGAAGAAGAAGAAGAAGAAGAAGAAGAAGAAGAAGAAGAAGAAGAAGAAGAAGAAGAAGAAGAAGAAGAAGAAGAAGAAGAAGAAGAAGAAGAAGAAGAAGAAGAAGAAGAAGAAGAAGAAGAAGAAGAAGAAGAAGAAGAAGAAGAAGAAGAAGAAGAAGAAGAAGAAGAAGAAGAAGAAAGAAGAAGAAGAAGAAGAAGAAGAAGAAGAAGAAGAAGAAGAAGAAGAAGAAGAAGAAGAAGAAGAAGAAGAAGAAGAAGAAGAAGAAGAAGAAGAAGAAGAAGAAGAAGAAGAAGAAGAAGAAGAAGAAGAAGAAGAAGAAGAAGAAGAAGAAGAAGAAGAAGAAGAAAACGCTTTTGCCTGCAGTGTCTCCCCTTAAAGTTTTTTTTTTTACATACTATATGTATAGTATAAATATATAAATTTTAAATATGTGTATTTATATATAAACCATAAATGCACAGTACACACATTTAGTATGCAAGCAAACTTTTATTTTGAATCGATTAACTGTGACTAATTGTTTTGCAGCTCTACTAAAAAAAAAAAAAAAAAGCTAGATATAAATGTCAAAAATTTCATATTAAAAAGGCCGTAACAATGTCTTCAAACAATGTGTTAATTTAATTCATTTGTATATAAATTTGCACCACAAAAAAAACAAAAAAAACAACAACAATAAATAAGACCACTTATTGGAAAAACATGAAACAAAAGTGGTATCTCAGCATGAAACATTTGCAGATGGTACTTCAGCTTGTATTTTCACACAAAGAGAGAACAGGAAGTGAGAAAAACTACCGGCTGGCATCACACATCCTGCTCTCACGAACACGAAGCTTCAAGAAGGTGAGAGTGTTTTTAGATGTCAAACAGTTCATTCCTCTCCCACAATTATTCTCACTGTTGCACCCGTTCCCTTTCACCAAATCTCGCTCGCTCTATGCCATTCGCTCGTTCCCTAGAGCGCCGTCTGACCTCTTTCTGCAGCGCAGCTCCAATATGAGTGGCACATTTTCCATAATAGGGACAGAGCTCAACACAGATCCAGGACAACTGCACTTCTGACACCAGACACTGGGGCGATGGGCAAAATTATGCCTTCATCTACTCTCTACCACACCACAACGCCTCAAACTTCCTTTAAACTCCATCTGCTCAATAATAAATAGCGCATATAAAAAATTAAACGGCTGAACCGAACAGAGAAATCCCTCGCTCTTATATAAGTGAAAGTTTGAGGGTTAGAAGCTGCTTCTCCGAACCCGAATAACCTCGAATAACCGCAGAACTGGCAGCACAAGCGGCTTCCTGTGAAGCTGTGATCAGGTGGCACGCTCTAATTATGCACTCTGTTGCATCTCTGAGGAGACGCGTCTTAGTCATGGCTGTTGAGTTGGCCTGTAGCTCTGGAAGGAACAACCTCGCGTTGAAATCAAGTTTAATTATGCCCAGAGGTTCAAGCCAGGGTAACCTTACATTAACCGCTGTGAGGCTTTCGGAAACGGGTCAGTTTCACCACCTGTCCGAGACGCCCCTCGTGCACACAGAAGACATCATTTACCGAGGTGTTCATTTAGCTGTTTGACATCAGCACTTCCACTCACTTCCGAAGCTGGCAGGCTGGTTAAATCTCACATTAGAACTGCCAACACGTAGGCTCTGCTCCAAAATACAGTAAGCAGGTTGCAGTCCTCTAAAATACTTTGCTTTAAGTCACAATCTAAAGCAGCTATGCATGAATCCTTCATAAAACAGGCAATCCCAGAAAGCACTACAACTATGTAGGCAGCTTGCCAGGTTTTGGAGCACAGGTGTAGCTTTCAATGATCTTACTCATTCTTTTTAGGGATGCACCGATCATGATTTTTCATGGCTGATTCCGATTTTTTACAAGCAAGCTGGCCGATTCCGATACCGATTTCCGACTTTTTCAAAAACAAGAAGTTGTGCGAGTAAACAACATAACATGTTTATTTAGTATTTAACAGGCCAAACTGGCTTTGGCTATTGAATCAATAGCATCTGACATCTGAAATTAAATTAAATTAAATACAGTTTAATATATAAAACATGCTTTTAGTAAAGTAAAACAGTAAGCCAACAGGCATTTTAATGTAAAATAATAATCATTCTTAACAGAACAGACTTTTATTTTTGGCTTTTCAAAAGCAATGCTTGTTTTTTTTTTTTTACAAAAAGAAGCATCTCAGCTTTGTCACAAGTGAGTCTGTTTCTTTTTTCATCTGTCACGTGAGAAACTGAGCTGAACAAACGTTCGCTGTCCGCGCTTGTGCAGGGC